>NC_083705.1:24572228-24875258 GCF_033118175.1 Dama dama
CTGGGGACTGGAAGTGGGAGGAAGATGCTACCATAATTGGGATAGCAGGGGGTGTCTGTCCTGATTTGGTAGTGGCTACATGAATCAGCTCATGTAGTGCAATGAACTATATATAAATCAGTGCAACAGAATTATATACCCCTTCCCAAATTTCACTGTATTACTGTCTGCAACAGTTTAATGTTTTTAATTTACCTGTATAGAAGCAGAAGTGAACTTTGAGAAACATCCACTTTTATCCCCGTATAATCTATTCTCCACAGAGTGATCAGAGTAGTCCTTTTAAACGCAAATTTGACCAAGTCATGCATCTGCTCAAAACATCCAGGGCCTTCCCAACAATCTTAGAATAAAATTCAAAATCTATAAGGATTTTGTGATCCTATCCATGCCTGGCTCCCTGCCCTCAATCCTTCCACTCTCGCCCTGGCCCCCTATGCTCCAACCACACTGACCTCTTTGCTATTCCTCAGAATACACTCCTGCCTCAGGGTCCTCACACTCAACTGTTCCTTTGCATAAAACACTCTTCCCATTGATATCACAGGGCTTGTTGCCTCATTTCAGTCAGGTCTCCATTCATATGTCATCCTTCTAGGGAGGTCTCTGGGACCACCCTAACTCAGCTACTTATCTCAGCTGATTGACCAAATCTTCTCCCTTCCCCCTCCATTCAATGAGGATAGCACTTTTTGGCTTTTCTTTTTTTTAATGAATTAATTCCCAGAACCTAAAATAGTACTTGTTACATAGTAGACATTCACATTATTATTGAATCAATGTACAAAGTAAAAAGACTTAACATGTGAAATTAAAAGATGCGTACTCCTTGGAAGGAAAGTTATGACCAACCTAGATAGCATATTAAAAAGCAGAGACATTACTCTGCCAACAAAGGTCCATCTAGTCAAGGCTACGGTTTTCCCAGTAGTCATGTATGGATGTGAGAGTTGGACTATAAAGAAAGCTGAGCACAAAAGAACCGATGCTTTTGAACTGTGGTGTTGGAGAAGACTCTTGAGAGTCCCTTGGACTGCAAGGAGATCCAACCAGTCCATCCTAAGGGAGATCAGTCCTGGGTGTTTGTTGGAAGGACTGATGTTGAAGCTGAAACTCCAATATTTTGGCCACCTGATGCGAAGAGCTGACTCACTTGAAAAGACCCTGATGCTGGGAAAGATTGAGGGCAGGAGGAGAAGGGGATGACAGAGGATGAGATGGTTGGATGGCATCACCAACTCAATGGACATGAGTCTGGGTAAACACCGGGAGTTGGTGATGGACAGGGAGGCCTGGCGTGCTGTGGTTCATGGAGTCACAAAGAGGCAGACATGACTGAGTGACTGAACTGAACTGAAGAAAATCACAGGTAACTTTCATCACCACCTTTGTCCTCATCAGCACTTTACCTGGCCCTTTACCCTACTCCTGCCACTAGTCAATTCTGAAAAATCTTAACTTCCTTCCTTCCTAGTAAACTGAGATGGGAGGTCTAGTTTTCATTCCAGTCCCAAAGAAGGGCAATGCCAAAGAATGTTCAAACTACTGTACAACTGCATTCATTTCACATGCTAGCAAAGTAATGCTCAAAATCCTTCAAGATATGTTTCAACAGTATGTGAACTGAGAACTTCCAGATGTACAAACTGGATTCAGAAAAGGCAGAGGAACCAGAGATCAAATTGCCAACATCTGTTGGATCATAGAAAAAGCAAGAAAGTTCTAGTAAAACATCTACTTCTACTTCACTGACTACGCTAAAGCCTTTGACTGTGTGGATCACAACAAACTGTGGAAAATTCTGAAAGAGATAGGAATACCAGACCACCTGACCTGCCTCCTGAGAAATCTGTCTACAGGTCAAGAAGCAACAGTTAGAATCAGACATGGAACAATGGACTGATTCCAAATTGGGAAAGGAGTACGTCAAGGCTGTATATGGTCACCCTGCTTATTTAACTTACATGCAGAGTACATCATGCGAAATGCTGGGCTGGATGAAGAACAATTGGAATCAAGATTGCAGGGAGAAATATCAGTAATGTCAGATATGCCGATGACGTCTCCCTTATGGCAAAAAGTAAAGAGGAACTAAAGAGCCTCTTAATGAAGGTCAAAGAGGAGAGTGAAAAAGCTGGCTTAAAACTCAACATTCAAAAAGCCAAGTTCATGACACCCAGTCCCATCACTTCATGGCAAATAGATGGGGAAACAATGGAAATAGTGACAGACTTTATTTCCCTGGGCTTTAAAATCACTGTGGATGGTGCTGCAGCCATGAAATTAAAAAAACTTGCTCGTTGGAAGAAAAGCTATGACAAATCTAGACAATGTATTAAAAAGCAGAGACATTACTTTGCCAACAAAGTCCATCTAGTCAAAGCTATGGTTTTTCCAGCAGTCATGTACGGATGTGAGAGCTGGAAAATAAAAAGGCTGAGCACTGAAGAACTGATGCCTTTGAACTGTGGTGTTGGAGAAGACTCTTGAGAGTCCCTTGGACAGCAAGGAGATCAAACCAGTCAGTCCTAAGGGAAATCAACCCTGAATATTCATTGGAAGGATTGAAGCTGAAACTGAAGCTCCAATATTTTGGCCACCTGATGCAAAGAGTCAAGTCATTAGAAAAGACCCTGATGCTGGGAAAGATTGAAAGCAGGAGGAGAAGGAGACAACAGAGGATGAGATGGTTGTATAGCACCACTGACTCAATGGAGATGAGTTTGATTAAACTCTGGGAGATGGTGAAGGACAAGGAAGCCTGGTATGCTGCCACCCATGGGGTTGCAAAGAGGACACAACTGAGCAACTGAACAACAAATTGCATATTAAAATTCACTGGGAGTTATCTTTTACTTTTTTTGTATTTTTTTTTTTTGTTATTCAAATATTACTAAATGTTGCTCTAGCTGCCTATTATTCATTGTCAATGAGGTTTAAATCATTCTTCCACAGTATGAAGAGACACCATTTTAGAGCAAAAGAGTAAGAGTCACATCCTTGGTTTCTGTATTTGGGGGTGGCGGAGGGTGTGCTTAGCCATTTACTTTAGGCATGTTTCACAGAATTCAAGAGAACCCATTCACTGCCATCTCATCTCATCATATCTTCAGAATTAAATGACTCATCTTTCATTTTATTCTGGAAATAGCTTGTTATAAGCCAGTTCTTTGGACGTTGGATCCTACGTTTTTGCTTGGAGAGGGATAGAGTACAAAGTCACATTTGTTAAATCTGAAGTTCTTCAGTTGACAGTTTGTTGCTCTTTCCAGGATTCATGGGTACATGTTAAACTTTGAAATGTCATCTCTTCCTTGCCAAATAGCCAATCTTTCTTCTGGGAAACTGCTAGTTCTGAGATCACTGATTGTGTATTTTCAATTGCACTATATTCCAAATACAGAAATTCTAGCAATTGTAACATGCCCAGAATAAAACAGAAAAAGTCTCAAAGACAGGTATTTTATAATAAGAGATGTCAATAAAAAATAAAGTCTGTCTTCCTTGCTTAAAACATATACTATCTTAAAGTTGATTCCTAGTTTTAATAGATATTTTCAACAAATGGTAAATTTTAAAAGAAGATTATGCCTTTCACTGTAAAGAACCTGAAATAGTTCATTCATGTTATAATGTTTTTCAACAACGGGAATATTTTAGAGCTCTGTCATTCTTCAGACTACTGCTTTAGATAAATGTTTTTCTTCATTTCATTCACAGTGTCACAATTTGTGGTTAAAATTACACCTTCCAGAAAAAAAAATCACTGAGGGTGATGATTTAGCTCCTAAGTAAAACGACATGAACAATCAAAAGAAAATGTAAGGGAAAATCTTCATGACACTGGACTTGGCAATAATATCTTGGATATGACACAGAAAGCAGACAATAAGAGCTAAAATAGACAAATGAGACTACATCATATTTAAAGACTTGTGTGCATCAAAAGACACAACCAACACAGTGAGAAGACAATCTATGGAACTGTAGAAAATACTTACAAATCATATAGCTGATAAAGGTTAATATATAGAACATGTAAATAACTCCTAGAACTCAACAACAAAACATCTAACAACCTAATTTGAAAAACGGGCAAAGGACTTCAGTAGACATGTCTCCAAAGATAATATACAAATGGCCAATGTGCGTATGAAAAGATATTCAACATCACTAGTAATCAGAGAAATGCAAATCAAAAGCACAATGAGTGGCTTCACTGGTGGCTCAGTGATGAGGTCTGCCTGCCAATGCAGGAGACACAGGTTAGATTCCTGATCTGGAAAGATGCCACATGACTTGGAGTGGCTGAGTCCATGTGCCACAACTACTGACGCCTACATGCCCTAGAACCCATGCTCTGCAACAAGAGAAGCTGCCGCAGTGAGGAACCTCAGCACTGCAACTAGAGGTTAGCCCCTGCTCTCCGCAACTAGAGAAAAGCCCCTGCAGAAACGAAGACCCAGCATAGCCAAAAATAAAATAAATAAAATTATATATATTAAAACACACACACACCTAACAAGACTGCTTCCCCAGTGGCTCAGCAGTAAAGAATTTGCCTGCCAATGCAGGAGATGTGGGTTCAATCTCTGATTTGGGAAGATCCCACATTCCACGGAGCAACTAAGCCCATGCACCACGACTATTGAGACTATGCTCTAGAGCCCAGGAGTCACAACTGCTGAGCCCAAGTGCCGCAGCTACTGCAGACCAAGTACCCTAGAGCCCACGCTGTACAATGAAAGAAGCCGCCACAATGAGAAGCCTGCACACCGCAGCCAGAGAATAGCTCTTGCTTTCTACAACCAGAGAAAAGTCCATAAGGCAATGAAAACCCATCATAGCCAAAAATAAATAAATTTAATTTAATTTAAAAATACAATGAGATATCATTCTCCATCCATCAGGGTGATTACTATCAAAAATAAGAGAAAATAACAAATGTTGGTGAGGAGATACAAAATTCAAAACCCTTGTGCACTACTGATTGTTTTATAAAACGATGCAACAGATACAATAAACATGAGGATCCTCAAAAAGTTTTAAAAATAAAATTCCATATGATCCAGCAATCCCATTTTTGAATATATACTTAAAAGATATTTGCACTTCATGTCCACAGCAGTACTATTCACAGTAGCAGAGAGGTGGAAGCAACTTAAAAGTTCAGCAACAGATGGAACTGGAACCAAATGTGATATACACGTGCAATGGAATATTATTCATCCTTAAAAAAGGAACGAAATCTTGTCACATATACAACATGGATGAACTTTGAGGACATGATGCTAAGTGAAATAAGCCAGTCACAAAAAGGCAAACAAACACTGTATGACTATTGTAAGAGGTATATAAAGGCAAATTTATATAGAAAGTAGCATGGCATTAACAAGATGGCAGAAGCGGCACAGGAAAGTGGTTTAATGGGTAGAAAGTTATAAATTTGCAAGATGAAAAAGTCTTGGAGCACTGTTTTACAACAATATGTATACAATTGACACACTGATCTGTATACTTAAAATGATAAAGGTGGTACCTTATGCTATGTATTTTTACCATAATTTTTTGTAAAGCCACATGAGTGGTTTAACTGGCCACATTTTCCAAATACTGGGTATGATCCTTTATGAGAGTGAGTTCTGGACACGTGTCCAAGAAAATCCCCAGCAAAAGAGGCCATTGCTGACCCTTCAACATTCAGCCCAGAACTAAATCAGCAAACAATGGCAGAAAAGTACAAAAAAAAAAAAAAATCACTAGTTACCTATACAACATCATTTAAAGAAATAAAAGTTCTGAATGACTCAAAATATCTGCCCCATAGTGTTTGAAAAAAATCTCTCTGCCTCTGCATACTATTTCAATTACTCTCCGTTGAAAACTAGTAGGTACTAATAAGCATCTATTGCCAATGGCAATTAGCAGAAATTAACTTGATCCTATGAAATAGTTCCTTCAACTAACAGAGATTTGCCACAATGAGTATTAGTAAGGAAAAATGGATGTAAGTTTGGGTCACAGGACACTTTAATAGAAAATTAATCCATGTGGAATGTAACAAGTCTGATGCTAGAGGCATCAGGGCAGTAAAATGCACTAAAGAATAGGGAAGAAAACTCAGATAAACTAATGAACTGTTCAGCTGTACATCTGGAAATTCACTGAACCTATTTGGTTCTATGTCTAATAACTGCAGAATTTGAAGCACTGAGTTTAATTACATTTAAATACTGGCAAGTTTAATTATAAGATGGACAGTCTATATTGCTCAGCGTCAGTGAACAAGATATCATTTTTCATCTATTTTTAACACAAAAGTAGTATTTCATGTACCTTATGTATTTAATATTTTAATACTTTAACATACTAGTTTCACATAATGAATTGATGGACTATTAGGACAACTTTATTATGGAAATGCATATTGAGGTGACTTTTGCTATAAAAATAATAGCAATAAAATATAAATAAAAAGTTCAAATATATTAATCTAGATATTTTTTCAGTAGGACTGTTCTTTCTATATTTTTTTTTCTGTTAAATGTACTATGGCACCAAATTCTACAGGCCAGTGGTTCTCAAAATAAAATAGGCCTCAGAATCACATCAGATGGTTGGTTAAAATACAGAATGCTGTGCCCAGCCCCAGCGTTTCCTACTCAGTAGTTCTGGGGTAAGGTCCAAGAATTTTAATTTCTAGCATGTTCCCAGTCAATGCTGATACTGCTGATTGGGAACCAGAATTTGAAAACCCTTGCTATAAAAATTGTTACTTTTATATAACAAGCTGAGTAAGTGCCACAAGAGAAAATGTTGAGTAAAATGCATTTCTCATTTTTAAAAATATTATTAACTTCAAATTCACTCATTGTTTATCGATAACATGGTTGTTTGGTTGCCTAGGCTTACAGCTTAGTAGAAAGCTTATATATCACAGAATAAGGTTTAGCATAAGGTTCTAATCATTTCCAGGATACTGTGTGACGGACCAGCCCGAGGCATGTAGGCATACTGGACTATCCTGTTGGGAGTCTTCTATTATGAAAAGTACATAGAATTCTGTTAAAATTACATGTCATTTCACAAGTTCATAAGTGAATGATAAAATGAACAGCAATTCGTCCATGAATAAGAACCACTGCTAGTAAGCGGCCTGTTCAATGTTGCCTTGAAATGTATCAAAACAGAAATTTAGCTTTATTTCTAAGGTCACATTGAAGTTCTCCATAGTCTCTTCGTTTTGTTTTATACATGGTGATTTATGGGAAAGAGAAGACCAAAAAAAAAAAAAAAAACTGATCATATTCATAAACAAGATGTAAAGGTAACGTTAACACTAAATTAGCAAGATAACCAATATATGTTCATATGACATCAAGGACACAGATATAGGACTTTTTTTTTTTAAGGAAACAGAATTTTAGCAAGTAATATTTTCTTCTCATTTACAATGACAGGATTAAAAAGAAATTATCTGGTAGTGTACAGATTACAAATAAACACCCTTATAGGCAGCATCTCTCAGCTTCCGTTTTGTTGACAAGGTTAGTAGGCAAGCACCTCAGTAGTCTCTGAGATGGCTTCTCAAAATTCTGTTGACAATCCTGTCACCTTCTCCCCGAACTAAGCATAGTTTTCATCATGACACATCTCTATGCAGATAGACACCTTGATTGACTTTGCTTTTCCTATTGGGGACAATTTGGAACAATTAACAAAATTTTTATTCATTACCCATGAATTTAATTGTGCTAGGTGTTGAGGTCATATGGATGAATAAATAGATAAGGAGAACATAGTACAGATATCTTTTAAAACATTTGTTAATTAACTCTGTTGTTTTGTGATTGAAGGAAACTTAAAAAGTGTCAGACGTAGTCCTTTGGAGTCATTCCACCCATAAATATTTTATGAATGGACAGAAAATTCACTCATATGACTTTAACTTTCTCATAAATTTCAAAGTTTCCTAGAAAGAAATCATTTCAGATGTCAACCTTCATATGAAAGTTGCTGCCTTCTTTCATCATTCAGAATGCATACTCTCTTGCATAAAATGTAAATGTGATAAATATATATACTATTTAACATATTTTTTATTTTCAGTTCAGCTGCTCAGTTGTGTCCGACTTTTTGCGACCCCATGAATCGCAGCATGTCAGATCTCTCTGTCCATCACCAACTCCCAGAGTTTACTCAAACTCATGTCCATCAAGTCGGTGATGCCATCCAGCCATCTCATCCTCTGTCATCCCCTTCTTCTGCTGCCCCCAATCCCTCCCAGCATCAGGGTCTTTTCCAATGAGTCAACTCTTCGCATGAGGTGGCCAAAGTATTGGAGTTTCAGCTTTAGCATCAGTCCTTCCAATGAACACCCAGGACTGATCTCCTTTAGGATGGACTGGTTGGATCTCCTTGCAGTCCAAGGGACTCTCATTCAACCATGAAATGAATTTGACTCATGTTTTTAGGAAATAGAACAAACCAATTGGCAACTTTGACACTAACTGACAAGTTAACTAAATTGCCCAATAAATCAATTCAGTTTTAAAATCTGGCCAATGATTTTTAGAAGGATGCATGTTTCTCTGCATCACTCCAAAATACCTCTAAAACTAAACACTACATTTGATGGGAAGATGTTTGCTCCACTTGAGTCAATAAAACACTTCAGAATGGGCTAATTTTCAGTATCTATCCCCCTTAAAGGAAAATGGAATCTATAGTTGCCCTATTCTTCCTGCCTGACAAGAAAATGTTGAGTTTACTTGCGCTGAATCACTCCCAGCCACTATAGATCTTGGATTCATTCATTCATTTAATCAATCATTCAGCAATTCATTATTGAACAAAACTGTGTGCCTGACAGAGTTAGGTGCTAGAAGCACAATGGTAAACAATAAAAATGACACAATCCCTGCCCTTCTCATAAACACCACTATTAATCATATTTTCATCAACCTAATATAAAATTCAACTGTAGCAAATACTACAAGGGAGAGGAGCCTGTTCTCCTGAGAGTATAAATAATAGTGGGCATTAGTTTCTCCAAGGATGAGATGTTTGAGCCGACATTAGGAAACATAACATGGACACAAGGGTTATCAAGGTTGTCAGGGAAAGATGGCTCTTCTAGTTATCTATCAACAACAAAAAAGCTTAATAGCTTATAGCAACATTTTATTGCTATTTCTTAAAATCGTGTGAGTCAGGATTTTAACTGAACAATTTCCTGCTCCATGTGGCATCATGAGGGGTTATCCCATGATATTCAGCTGGAAGCTAGGCTGGAGGGTCCAAGATGGTTTCATTCACATGGCTGGCTTCTACGTTGAGATGTGCCTGTGAAAACTGGGCTTACCTGGGCCCCCTCTTCAGCCTCCCTTCTATATTCTCTTTCCAGACAGATAGTCAAATTGTAAAGCTGCATCTCAGGCTCTAAGAGACTAAGTGGAAGCAATCAGTCCTCTTAAAGGTTAGTGCAGAAACTGGTACAACATCACTTCCACTGTACTTCCTTGGTCAAAGTAATTGTAGTCCAGCCCAGATGCAACAGAAGGAAAATGAACACCATCTCTCAATGGGAGGAGTATCAAGGAATTTGAGCACATTTTTAATACACTACAATACCACCAAAAGAACTTTCGGGTATATAAAATCATGTGTACTAAGGCTCCATGACAAAACTGGGGATTGGAGATATCTGTGTAGTTCAGTGCATACATGTAAGTTGAAGCCTGAAGATGTATACTGAAACCAGCCTCTGAGCAATGAGGAATCATTAAAGAATTTTTTAAGCAGGAAATGGTCAGTTTTGCAGCTCAAAGAAATCATAAAGGTGTGAAATACCAATTGGAAGGAGGCCAGAGTGAATGTATGGAGGCCAGTCAAGAAAATCAGGTAAGAAACTACAGCTGTGATGATGGCATCATTAGCACTGAATACAAAGATAAATGAAGGATTCAAGAGCTTTATTAGGCAGTGAAGCTAATGAAACTTTATTGATGTACTCAATATACGAAGTGAAGGATGTTATTGTTGTTCGGTCACTAAGTCGTGTCCAACTCTTAATGACCTCATAGTCTGTCACACACCAGACTCCTTTGTCCTCCACTATCTCCTGGAGTTTACTGAAATTCATGTCCACTGAGTCAATGATGCTATCTAACCATCTCATCCTCTGTCGCCTCCTTCTCCTTTTGCCTCCAATCTTTCCTGATTTAAAACTAAAGAGTCACATGTACATTTCTATTTCTTGAATTTGAAAAGTCATTCAATTAGAACTTCAAGCTACATCCTGTCAAGCTAAAGCAGTGAACAAATCTGATATCTGCCTTATAGATGGGCTGTTATTCTCCGAAGACTTGTGCAAAGAACAAAGACTGTGTTTTGGCAGTAGCAAAGAATATGAATTAGACATCTTTTCCGGACCTTTCAACCCAATTCTGAACTCCATGTCATTTGAACTAAAAGTATCTAAAAAGAAAAACTTCAACTTGTAAAAAAACAAAAACTTAAAGGAAGAACCAGAGCTTCAAGGGCCAGCAATATGTGTATATTTTTAATGGCATGTCAAGTGCCCAAGCAAAAATGATTTAGATAAAAGAAAAGGTTTAAAAATTCATAACTGTGTACTTTTGGTAGAGATGCTGTGTAACAAGGATGCTATGCAGCCAGGAAGAATCAGTATGATTAAATAATGGGGAACCAAAGTACTCAAGATGAGAAAAGAATCTAAGTCAGGCTGACTGCTTAAAGCCAGAACTTGAGTGGAGCTGTCCTTGTGAAAGAAAGCTGAGATGATATAAACTGAGACTGCTGCCTAAGGATGCCCGCACACTCAAGAAACAGAAGGGAGAAAAATCAGCTTTCCAACCAGGACCTCAGTCCTATGTCCACAGTTCAATGATACCAATTATCAGAGTGTGGAGAAAGCTCAGTGAACACCTGGAGCTATCTGAAAAATTCCTAAGTAGGAAAGTAAGAGTGCAGAGAAACAGCAAACAGCACAACTCAAGGCTGCAAACTAAAATTCCAATGTACCAAAAAAAAAAAAAAAGCCAAATAAATCACTAATTAAAAAAATGAATTTACTTCCAGCAAGAAATTAATATTAAGTAGGAATGGAGGGAGTTTATATTTTGGCTACTTTGTGGAAAAAATGCACAGGTCCATGTATGAGAGCATTCATTGCAGCATTATTTGCAGTAGGAAAGAGTTGAAAGAAAGTCCATTAATTTGGAATAAAAAGTGAAATAGAGTACATGTGCACAATGGAAAAGTATGTGGTTTTCAGAAGAAACATAAAGCAACATGGATGGAATTCAATATTAATGCTGAGTGAGATATAATGAAACTTTATATAGCAATATAATTATAGACAATATATAACTGTGCACATTAAAACATGCACACAAAAACCAACACCAGTTTTTAAAAGCACACACAAGCAATGCAACATGCTAGAGGTTTGTGGACAAGGATGGAGGCATTTGAGGGCAGAAATAGAATTAAATTAATCAATTTAAAAAAATAAGGCTAAAGACAAGTTTACATAGATTGACGATAATGGTGTACTATAACCTAAGAAATATAATCATCAGCTGGTCTCACCCACCTTACACAATTAAAAAAGAAAGGAGAACATAAATTAGTAGATTATACTTTACCATTACAAACTCTCTCCTCTTCTGTAAAATTTAACTGAGAATAAATACATACACTTTTATCAACACTTTACTTTGAAAAAAAATTCTGATCCAACTACTGAACAACTACTGAACTCAACTACAGAATCTGCCTGCAATGCAGAAAACCCTGGTTCGGTTCCTGAGTCAGGAAGATCCGATGGAGAAGGGATAAGCTACCCACTACAATATTCTTGGGCTTCCCTAGTGGCTCAGTTGGTAATGAACCCACGTGCAATGCAGGAGACCTGAGTTTGATCCCTGGGTTGGGAAGATGCCCTGGAGAAGGGGAAAGCTACCCACTCTGGTATTCTGGCCTGGAGAACTCCATGGACAGTCCATGGGGTCACCAAGAGTCAGACACGACTGAGCAACTTTTGCTACTTTGAAAAAAATTCTGATCCAACTACTGAACACAAAATGCAAGGAAGGATAAAATAGTTTTCTTCAATGTGTGGGATGAGTTACTTTCACATCACTTACTGGTGAATGGGGACACATCACTCAACAAGGATTTAAGACATTAACTCCAAATGGCTGGAATCCCAGTTAGAATTGAAAAGCTAAAATTTCAGAGTAACAAAAACAGGAAAATTTTCCTTCATGAAAAGTACTTTCAATTACTTTTTAAAAAGCTCTTTTCTCATTCTTTAAACATGAGGGAACAAGCCACAGTTACTCTCCACAAGCTTCCCTCTGGAAAAATTTATATTCATCCTGTGGGTTTCAAAAAACACTTGTTCACTTTTAAAAAAAATTTTTTTAAAGAAAAAAAAACAGTATTCCCGAACAGCTGAGTACTTTTCATTCCAAAATACCTTTCATGATTATGGTGCTTAAAATGTTGTGCTTGGCAGAACAGAACCTATTGCGTGTCCCTCCAACAACCTACAATGTGAATATCTAAACTCCTCATGAGACAAGTAAACTCAGGACAACATTAAAATCTGACAAGCCCATCACACTGCCTTCAGAATTTCTGTTTAGAAATAATCTCACGAATCACTGAACCACCTTAGTATGTGTCTGTGCTGCTGCCTCGGAAAAGCAGAAAGCATGCTTGAATTTTCCAGACAAATTGTGAAATCCATCCACTGACAACTGGAAAAATATTTTAACAGAGAATGAGCTAATGGTGATGTTTTTCAACAATAAAGTCCTGAGCTAAATTAGCACACAAAACTCTTTCCACCATTTAGTCTTAACTGAAGAGTTGATTTAATAATGTCCTACCATTGATGATAAAACCAATTAATAGAGAATTATTTTAATAGAGTAAATCGTTAAAATGAATCTAACTGACAAGCTGTCTGACCAAATTAATCCAACAGTATAGTCAAAACCATTGAACCAGTTAGGCTTATGAATACCAATTTATGCAGTAACCACTTTCACCAGTTTTCATCTTAGTCAAATCTCTCTCAAATGAAAGTGTCTAACCTGTCAATGTGTTACTCTAGGCCAATTTCCATACACAGTCTTCTGTATCTCTTAACAGTAAATTATGCTAACTTGTTTTTATTTTAATCCTTCACTCCTCATGAGAAAAAAAAAAAAAACTAATGCCTTTATTCCTTCATTGTGTAAGCCCCATTCCTGTTGTTCTACATTCTGCTGCATTTTATACTCCCAGGAATTTTTGATCAGTTGAAAATGCATGAGTTTATGTATCATGTGGTTTGCCTGCAAAAAAATGTATCCTTATTGGAAAAATCAGTTATAGCAAGTGAGGGGCTTAGAACTAGCTCCCACAACTGGACATGTAATTAAAACTAATTGCTGCATGAGAATCATCAACAAACCAAGTTGCCTACTCACTCCTCTGCCCTTTTAACAATTGAGTACATCAACCCCACCCCAAGCCATTGATGTATTAAGCAAAGTACATTCATATCAACTACCTTATATGTACTTAACAACCAATTCTGAAAGTAGAAGAAGTATAAGTATGCTCTCATTTGTTTGATAAGGAAATAGACAAGAAGATAATGTACTCATTCCTTCAACAAATATTGAAATCCGTGAAGGAATACAGGACTATGCTAAAGCTCTAAAACACAAATATGCATAAAATATAATCCACACTGTCTGTAGGCTTATGGTGAAGAGTAAGCAGATAAACATAGAAAAAGGAAAACCACCGTTTAGAGAGGGTCTCTCTGTGAAGTGTCAAATGCTATATTAGGTTGCATATATATAATATCAATATCTCCTTTAAATTTTAAAACAACCCAGCAAAGAAATTTAACAATTCAAAGAAAATTAAATTAGGTTAGCAATTTGCTCTGTCTTGCTGTTGCTGCTCTTCAGTCACCCAGTTGTTTCCAACTCTTTGCGACCCCATGGACCGCAGCACACCAGGCCTCCCTGTCCCTCACCGTCTCCCGGGGTTTGCCCAAGTTCATGTTCATTGCATTGGTGATGCCACCCAGCCACCTCATCCTCTGACACCCTCTTCTCCTTCTGCCCTCAATCTTTCCCAGCCTCAGGGACTTTCCCAGTGAGTCATCTGTTCGCATCAGATAACCAAAATACTGGAGCTTCAGCATCAGTCCTTCCAGTGGATATTCAGGGTTATCTCCCTTAAGATTGACTGATTTGATCGCCTTGCTGTCCAAGGGACTTTCAGAAGTCTTCTCCAGCACCACAGTTCAAAAGCATCAATTCTTTGTCAGTCTGCCTTCTTTACAGTCCAGCTCTCACAACCGTACGTGACCTCTGGGAAGACCACAGCCTTGACTAGATGAACCTTTGTAGGCAGAGTAACATCTCTGCTTTTCAACACACTGTCTAGGTTTGTCATAGCTTTCCTTCCAAGAAGCAATTGTCTTCTGATCTCATGGCTGCTGTCAGCATCTGCAGTGAGTTTGGAGCCCAAGAAGAGAAATCTGTCACTACTTTTACCTTTTCCCCTTCTTTTTGCCATGAAGTAATGGGGCAGGATGCCATGATCTTGTTTTTTTGTTTGGTTTTTTTTTAATATTGGGTCTTAAGCCAACTCTTTCACTCTCCTCCTTCTCCCTCATCAAGAGGCTCTTTAGTTTCTCTTCGCTTTCTGCCATTAGAGTGGTATCATCTGCATATCTGAGGTTGTTGATGTCTCTCCCGCCTATGTTGATTCCGACTTGTAACTCATCCAGACCAGCATTTCTCATGATGTGCTCAGCGTGTAGGTTAAACAAACAGGGTAACAGCAGACAGCCCAGTTGTACTCCTTTCTCAATCTTGAATCAATCAGTTGTACCATACAGGGTTCTAACTGTTGCTTCTTGACTCACATGCAAGTTCCTCAGGAGACAGGTAAGATGGTCTGGTATTCCCATCTCTCTAAGAGTTTTCCACAGTTTGCCATGACCCACACAAAAGCTTTAGCATAGTAGATGAAACAGAGACAGACATTTTTCCGAAATCCCCTTGCTTCCTCTATAATCCAACTGATGTTAGCAGTTTGATCTCTAGTTCCTCTTCCTTTTCTAAACCCAACCTGGACATCTGGAAGTTCTTGGTTCGCATAATGTTGAAGCCTAGCATGCAAGATTTTAAGCATGACATTACTAGCATGGGAGATGAGTGCAATTGTCTGATGGTTAGCATATTCTTTGGTACTACCCTTTTTGGGAATTGGGATGAGGACTGACCTTTTCCAGTCCTGTGGCCACTGCTGGGTCTTTCAGATTTGCTGACATAATGAATGCAAAACCTTGATGGTATCATCCTTTAGGGATTTGAATAGTTCTGGAATTTCATCGCATCCACTAACTTTATTAATAGCAGTGCTTCTTAAGGCCCAGTTGACTTCACACTCCAGAATATCTGGCTCTGGGTGACTAACCATATCATCATAGTAATCTGGTTCATTAATATCTTTTTTATATAGTTCTTCCATGTATTGTTTCCATCTCTTCTTGATCTCTTCAGCGTCTACTAGGTCTCTACCATTTTTATCCTTTATCGTGCCCATCTTGGGTGGAATGCTCCATTGATGTTTCCAATTTTCCTGAAGAGATCTCTAGTCTTTCCCCTTTTGTTGTTTTCTTCTATTATTAAGCATTGTTCATTGAAGAAGTCCTCCTTGTCTCTTCTAGCTGTTTTTTGAGCTAGAAGAGACTCTGCATTTGATTGGATGTACCTTCCCACCCCCCTTGTTTTTTACTCTCTTCATTCTTCCACTATTTGTAAGGTCTCCTCAGAGAGCCACTTTGCCTCCTTGCTTTTATTTTTCTTTGGGATGGTTTTGTTTGCTGCCTCCTATGCAATATTATGGACCTCTGCCCATAGTTCTTCAGGCATGCTCTTAATTAGATCAGTCCCTTGAATAGATATTAGTTACCTCTACTGTGAATCCATATGGGATTTGATTTAAGTCATATCTGACTGGCCTATTGTTTTTCCCAGTTTTCTTTAGCTTAAGTCTGAATTTTGCTATGAGAAGCTGATGATCTGAACCACAGTCAGCTCTAGGTCTTATTTTTGCTAACTGTTTACAGCTTTTGCATCTTCGGCTACAAAGAATATAATCAATTAGGTTTCAGTATTGACCATTTGGAGATGTCCATGTGGACAGTTGTCTCGTGTTGTTGAAAAAGGTATTTGCTATGACTAGTGCATTCTCTTGGCAGAATTCAGTTACCCTTTGCCCTTCTTCATTTTGTTCTCCAAAACCAAACCTGCCTGTTACTCCAGATATATCTTGACTTCCTACTTTTGCATTCCAATAACCGAAGATGAATAGGACATCTTTTTTAGGCGTTAGTTCTAGGAAGTCTTCTAGGTGTTCATAAAAATGATCAACTTCAGCTTCTTCGGCATCAGGGCATTGACTTGGATTACCATGATGCTGAATGGCTTGCCTTGGAAACAAACTGAGATCATTCTGTCATTTTTGAGGTTGCACCCAAGTACTGTATTTCAGACTCTTTTGTTGATTATGAGGGCTACTCCACTTCTTCTATAGAACCCTTGCCCACAGTAGCAGATATAATGGTCATCTGAATTAAATTTGACCATTCCTGTCCATTTTAGTTCCCAGATTCCTAGGGTGTCGATGGCTATTCTTATCATCTCCTGCTTAACTGCATCCAATTTTCTTCAATTCAAGGACCTAACATTTCAGGTTCCTATGCAATACTGTTCTTTGCAGCATTGGATTTTACTTTCATCACCAGACACAAACAGAACTGAGCATCATATTCACTCTGGCCCAGCCACTTCATTCATTCTGGGGCTATTGGTATTTCTCTAAGTCTTAAACAGTGTAAAATCATATTTGAACTTTCACTGCATGATTCCAGAATTTGTCTTCCAGAGTAATGAGAGCAATAATGAGTTTTATATGTTCTGATAAAGGAACATGTACATGGGATGAATTTGGGAGATTTGGATTGACATATATACACCACTATGTATAAAATAGGTTTCCCTGGTGGCACAGTGGTAAAGAATCCACCTGCCAATGCAGGAGACACAGGTTCAATCCCTGAGTTGGGAAGATCCCCCGGAGAAGGAAACGGCAACTCACTCCAAGGTTCTTGCTTGGAAAATCTCATGAACAGAGGAGCTTGGTGGGCTACAGTTCATGGGGTCACAAAAGAATTAGACATGACTTAGCAACTAAATGGGACTTGCCTGATGCCTCAAATCGTAAAGAATCTACCTGCAATGTGGGAGACCTGGGTTCAATCCCTGGGTTAGGAAGATGCCCTGGAGAAGGGAATGGCTACCCACTCCAGTATTCTGGCCTGGAGAATTCCATGGACAGAGGAGCCTGGCAGGATACAGTCCAAGGGGTCACAAATAGTTGGACACTATTGAGCAACTTTCACTTTCACTTTTCACTAGTGACTAAATGACAGCAATGTGTAAAATATCACTAGATAACTAATAAGAACCTACTGGGCAGCACAGAGAACTCTACTCAGGGAACTCTACCACTATTTCTCCAGCTGGTGCAGAAGAGGAAGTCAGAAATCTAAGCTAGAGAAGGATGCAGCATGTCATCGCTGAGCCCACCTAGGCTTCTACAAAACTGTAAGCTAATAAGTAAGTGCAGTTTTGCCATTAAGTTCATGGTAATTTGTCAAGCAGGCTTCCCCGGTGGCTTGGCAATAAAGAATCCACCAGCCAATGCAGGAGATGCTAGCTCAATCCCTGGGTTGGGAAGATCCCCTGGAGAAAGAAATGGCAACCCAGTCCAGTCTTCTTGCCTGGGAAATCCCATGGACAGAGGAGGCTGGTGGGCTACAGTCCATGGGATCACAGAGTCGGGCATGACTTAGCTACTTAAACAGCAATAACAAATTTGTCATGCAGTGGTGGAAAACTAACCATTCAAGGATGTTAACTCTTCATAGGGTTATGAAACCCTCAGACCAACAGAAATAAGGAAAGGACATTCACAGGTAGACTGGGTGGAGTAGATGCTGTAGGTGCCCATTCACACCTTACCACTGGATGACTTTCCACTGCCAGAATCTAAGTGTTTTTGCTTGAGGGCTTTCTCAGGAGTCAGGGAAGGCAATTCTGCTTAGTTATGACAGGTCCAAACGGCTAAGGGATTAAATAGCCAAGGAATAGACCTCATCAATGGCTGACAATAGTTGTGTATAAATGTGGAAGCTTCTTTATCTTTGATAATCGGAGGATGTATTCCCTGTGCAGTCAAGTCCAGTTGCCTGTAGTGGTAGTCGACTTGGTAACAGAATCTTTATTCACTGCTTTCCTTTCTGTTTCATAGGAAATACCCTGATGCTGGAAAGAATGGAAAGCAGGAGAAGAAGGGGATGACAGAGAATGAGATGGTTGGATGGCATCACCAACTCAATGGACATGAGTCTGAGCAAACTCTGGGAAATGGTGAAGGACAGGGAAGCCTGGTGTGCTGCAGTCCATGGGGTTGCAAAGAGTCAGACATGGTTTAGCAACTTAATAACAACAACTTCTGTCTCACTTCCCTGCTATGCCTCCCAAATAAACCACTTGCACTAAAAACCTTGTCTTAGGAGCCGCTTCCAGAGCTACTAGACTGAAACATTGGATAATGTGAATGAAGTCAGAGAAGCATGATACAATGGGACTAGGCACAGTGTGCTGGGAAGAGATTGGGCCAGAATATAGAGAACCCTGCATGTTCTCCCAAGAACTGAGAGACCACTTTGGGAGTTACTAGTGTGTCAAAGAGTGTCTTCCAATTTTTCATTAGTAGCAGAACCCTGAGTTATACGTCCAGCTGAAGAACTCCATTTCCCTATTTCCTCTAAAGATATGAATGCAAAAGATAGGAAATAAAAGTAAAAGCTTTCTGTGGAGCTTCTGAGAAATTCCTTTTCACACTTCTCCCCCTCCTCCTCCTTTTTTAACTGAAAAGCAGACATGATAGCTGAAGCTCCAGCACCCATCTTGGGACCATGACGGAAAGAATGAAAGAATTGCTGAGGCTTTGGCCAGGAAATTCTTGAGCTACTAATCTAGCACCAGCAACTACCTACTTCAGATCTACTGTTACATGAAAAATTAAAAAAAAAAAAAAAAAAACCTTTCAAGATACTGAAGGTAGGTGTCTATTAACAGGTGAGCACAGTTACTATCTGATAAAGTGACATATCTAGAAAAGGAACTTGTATCTTGATTGTTTGACTATTGCCCCGATACAACAAGGACAGAGTTATCCCAACTTGCCCTGCAACTATAGAAATACTGCCACAAAATCTCAGGATGTAGTTTAGAAACAGCAGCAAATCTAGCAAGAAATCTCAGGACACATTGCAGAAACATCAGCAAAGCCTTCCAAATTTTAATTATAAAAAACTTCCACGCCAACTTTATATTGCCATTTCACATTTGCTTACACAGAAAGTTTTGTGTTTTCAAAGTCATTTCCAGGAGTGTTAATAAGGCACTAGAGACAGCATTTGGTGGCCTCTGCATTGTTTGATAATGCCAACAACACAAATGTCATTCCAACATCATTGAAAAAGTTTTCTTACCAAATTCTATAACCTCTAATTACCCTGAAAGAAATCCCCCAACAAAAAACAAAGCAATATTATTTTTACTATTGGTCTGAAAAGTATAAATATAGTTCACTTGTTTCTAATGCATGGGAGGAAGAGGAATTAAGAGTAGCATTTTACTACTACCACCATTACACAAAGAAAGTTGCAAGAAGACATAAAGCTTGACACAAGTTTAGATAAAGAAGAATGTTTGTCCTATGGTATATCATTAATGCTCCCCTAAAATGCTATGATTTACTAACACTTGCTGAGGTAATCTCTTGGCAGGATCTGTGTCATCAAATTCAGTAAATGACTCCAAGTCATAGGTTGTTATTTTCCTTGGTGTATTAATGTTTGTTTCTGCTACTTTAGAAATATCTGATACTAAGAGCAAGAAGGAAAAATGTGCAGAACGACCCTGTGCCACTCAGAGCAGATATCTGAAGTGCCTTACTATTAAAAGATATTTATCAAATACATTGCCAGTAGCTTTAGAAACATACCTATGTAAATATGCTACACTTTGATCAAAGAGCGTTTCTCATGTGTAGGAGATCATTTGTATAAATGACACTTGGAGTGGCATAAACATATTTCCTCTCTGCCTCCCATATTTATTCAATTCAGAAATCCCAGCAAACCTTTATTCTTTTCAACCTTTCAACATTAATACTGATATGAAAAGACATGATGATATTTCTGCTTCATGCTTCAGTCCTATGTAATTCTTCTAGAGTTGTACAAATTTTCCTTGTTACTTTTGCGTCTTTAAATGGTATCAAATAAGAAATGCCAGGGTCAATTCAACCTTGCAGCTTTTGGAGAGGCATTCCTGCCCCAAACTATAGAAAAACCCACTGTTAAGAAAATTAGTGCCATTCTTTAAGGTACAAATGAATGGTTATCAAATTAAAGGGAGGGAAGAAAATAAAAAGGAATCAAAACATTGTTTTTTATGAAATCAAATCTAAAGTATTAAATTTGTCCCAAGAATTTTCCTTTATTATTTCTTTGATTCTAAGAGAAGAGCAATTTTGAGAAGCCATTATCAATGCAATAAGACTTTTTGAGAAGGTAGAAATCACTACATTTAATTGTAAGATGCATGCTGTTTTCAGGGGGGAAGATGCAAGAAGACATAACTAAGAAATATGTTACTTGTCAGACTTTGTCTTCCCTGACAGTGCTCAATTTCAGGCACTGATGCATCCAACCTGCTCACTCAGCTGCTCGCTACGTTTGGTAGCTGTTAGAATCTCGCATCCTTACCCCAAAGTCTGAGGTGCCCACTGGGCTGTGTCTTCCCTTCCTCCAGTGTGTGCAGTGTTCTCTCTAAACATGCCCTTGGTCCTCTGCGTGACACAGAGCCGGTTCTGAATCCCAGCCGTGTTGGCTAAGACCCACTGACAACCATGCCTTCCTCTGCTCTTCTGCCAGCTGCTGCCTGAGAAGCTTACAAACATGCTCTTTACCAGCAACACCAGCATGAGCCAGGAACTTGCTAGAAACGCAAATTCTTGCTAGGAAGACAAATTCTTACTACAACCCCCCTCAACACCACCCAGACCTATTGAATCAGAAACTCTGAGGGTGAAGTTGTAATAAGCGTTCCAGATGATTTTGACATAGTCCCCAAGTGTGAAAATCACTAGTGTAAATCATCTCAACATTTCCCAGAGTTTTGCTATCAAATGGGCAATTCCCTCTGCTAAAGCAGTAAAATATAGTAAGCACAGCACGGCACGCACTAACAGTAGCTAACATTCATTCAGGGGTTGCTCTAAAATCAGGTACTGCTTTAAGCTCTTCATAATGTTTCAAGCTCATTTAGTCCTCATAAGAACCTGGTGAGGCAGTTACTGTTACAATTATTACCATTAACACTTTGAAAACTGAAGTAAAGAGGTTCCAAACCACAGACACTTAACAAGAGAGGCAGGAGTCAGGCACCAGTATCTTCTCTGAAGACTGGGCTCTCTTGTACTTCGCTGTGTACATTCGTACATCTCAGAATTACATCAAAGATTTCCATAAAGAACACAGGGCATGCTAACAGGAAGGGACTTTCCCACGGGCTAATTGAATCCTCAAGACAAAAATCTGAGGTAGGTATCAGTGGCCCAATTTCCCAAATGAATAAAAATAAGAGCAATCTCATTAACACTAATATGACCTTTGTTGGTTTGGAATTAATAATTTGGTTATACTGTACCTAAAACTTAATGACTGTAAAGTAATATTTTTCCTTAAAAATTTTCAGACTTCTGCTCACAAACAAGAGAACCTGATTTAAGTTTAATCATATTTTGCAAACCAAGGACCCAAAAGATGGACATTCTGTTCTTTGTGCCTTTGGTCCTAAAAGAGTAAATAAATCTTGAAATATCTGCTATTCACATTGCATCAAATACTCTCAGTCGAAAGAAGTAATAATAGTAAGGAAACCATAAACTAGATGAAAAACAAACCATCAGAATGGGAGAAAATATTTGCAAATGAGGCAACTGACAAGGGATTAATCTCCAAAACATACAAACAGCTCATGCAGCTCAATATAAAAAAGACAAACAACACAATCAAAAACTGAGCAAAAGTGAAGTGAAGTCGCTCAGTCATGTCTGACTCTTTGCGACCCCATGGACTGTAGCCTACCAGGCTCCTCCCTCCATGGGATTCTCCAGGCAAGAATACTGGAGTGGGTTGCCATTTCCTTCTCCAGGGGATCTTCCCGACTCAGGGATTGAACCCAGGTCTCCTGCACTGCAGGCAGACGCTTTAACCTCTGAGCCACCAGGGAAGCCTAAAAAACCGAGCAGAAGACCTAAATAGACATTTCTTCAAAGAAGACATATAGATGACCAACAAACACATGAAAAGATGCTCAATATAGCTAATTATTAGAGAAAAGCAAATAAAAACTATAATGAGGTATCACCTCACACCAGTCAGAATGTTGTCATTCAGTCACTAAGTTGTGCTTGACTCTTTGGGACCCCATTAACTGCAGTACACCAGGCTTCCCTGTCCTTCGCTAGATCCCAGAGCTTGCCCAAACTCATGTCCATCAAGTCAATGATGCCATCCAACCATCTCATTCTCTGTCACCCCCTTCTCCTCCTTCCCTCAATCTTTCCCAGCATCAGGGTCTTTTCCAATGGGTCAGTTCTTCACATCAGGTGGCCACAGTATTGGAGCTTCAGCTTCAGCATCAGTCCTTCCAGTGAATATTCAGCATCAATTTACTTTAGGATTGACTTGCTTGACCTCCTTGCTGTCTGAGGGACTCTCAAGAGTCTCCTCCAGCACCACAGTTTGAAAGCATCAAACTTTGGCACTCAGCCTTCTTTATGATCCAACTCTCACATCCATACTTGACTACGGGAAAAACCATAGTCAGAATGGCCATCATCAAAAAAACTGCAAACAATAAATGCTGGAGAGAATAGGGAGAAAAGGGAACTCTGTTATATTGTTGGTGGGAATATAAATTGATACAGCCACCATGGAGAATAGTATGGAGGCTCCTTAAAAAACTAAAAATAGAACTACCATATGACCCAGCAATCCCACTACTGGTCATAAACCCAGAGAAAACCATAATTCCCAATGATACAAGCACCCAATGTTCACTGAAGCACTATTTACAATAACCAGGACATGGAAGCAACCTAAATGTCCATCAACAGAGAAATGGATAAAGAAGATGTGCTACATACACACAATAGAACATTACTCAGCTATCAAAAGGAAAGAAACTGCACCATTTGTAGAGATATGATGGACCTAGAGACTGTCATGAAGTCAGAAATAGAAAAGCAAATATTATATATTAATGCATATAGGTGGAATCTAAAAAATGGTATAGAGGATCTTATTTACAAAGCAGAAATACAGACAGAGATGTAGAGAACAAATACATGGATAACAAGGGGGAAAAACAGGGTGGGGGTGGTGCACTGGGAGATTGGGACTGCTATGTATACTACTGAGTCTATGCATAAAATAGATAACAGATGACACCACCCTTATGGCAGAAAGTGAAGAACTAAAGAGCCTCTTGATGAAAGTGAAAGAGGAGAGTGAAAAAGTTGACTTAAAACTCAACATTCAGAAAACTAAGATCATGGCATCTGGCTCCATCACTTCATGGCAAATAGATGGGGAAACAGTGGAAACAGTGCCTGACTTTATTTTGGGGGCTCCAAAATCACTGCAGATGATGATTGCAGCCATGAAATTAAAATTTGCTTGCTCCTTGGAAGGAAAGTTATGACCTACCGAGACAGCATATTAAAAAGCAGAGACATTACTTTGTCCACAAAGGTCCATCTAGTCAAGGCTATGGTTTTTCCAGTAGTCATATATGGATGTGAGAGTTGGACAGTGAAGAAAGCTGAGCGCCAAAGAATTGATGCTTTTGAAGTGTGGTGTTGGAGAAGACTCTTGAGAGTCCCTTGGACTGCAAGGAGATCCAACCAGTCCATCCTGAAGGAGATCAGTCCTGGGTGTTCATTGGAAGGACTGATGTTGAAGCTGAAACTCCAATACTTTTGGCCACCTGATTCAAAGAGCTGACTCATTTGAAAAGACCCTGATGCTGGGAAAGATTGAAGATGGGAGGAGAAGGGGACAACAGAGGATGAGATGGTTGGATGGCATCACCGACTTGATGGACATGAGTTTGGGTGAACTCCGGGAGTTGGTGATGGATGGGGAGGCCTGGCGTGCTGCAGTTCATGGGGTCACAAAGAGTCGGACACAACTGAGCAACAGAACTGAACTGAATGAGAATCTATGGTATAGCACAGGGAACTCTACTCAGAGCTCTGGAGTGACCTAAATGGGAAGGAAATCCAAAAGACGAGGGGATATATATGAACATACAACGGATTCAATTTGCTGTACAGCAGAAACAAAATATTGTAAAGCAATTATACTCCAATTAAAAATTAATTTTTAAAAAATGTTTAAAAGAAATACAATCTATAGGGAAGAGATGAGGAGAAACCATTCTTAGACTCCGCTTCTGGTGAACTTGTGTCTTGGAGGCGGGTGATTGTGGAGGAGCTGTGGGGGCAGAAAACTGACAATGCTGTTTCAGTTAAAACTCGGTGTGACTTGGTGCAAACTCTGATGACACTGGTACCAACAGAAAGCTACCTCTCACTTCTGCATGAAACTCAGTGTAGGGGCAGAGAAACACAGCAGTGGGGTACAGGCGGGGCAACCCAGCCCTGAGCAGAGGGTCAACACCACCTGGCGGATGCAACCACATCCTGCGAGAGGCAGTGACTCCCAGGGCTAGTGTTTCCTCCGGTGCTCATTCTGGCAGTAAAATCAACAGCAGACACCGGAGCAGCAGGCATCGAAGAGAGTGCCAGAGAAGAAGTGAAGGAAGAGCAGAGGCCATTCTGAGCTGGCTGACTAAATCAGTTGCTGAGGAAAAGTGACCCACCCTGGCAACTCCTAGAAAAGAAGTGATATGGGGAAGAGGGGACTTAATGAATTCAAAAAGACCTGCATTAGCAAGAAAAGTGATGACTCAGAAAATTTCAAGTCATATGTTTACATTGAACTATTTTATTAGTTCTGCAAGTTATGCCATATCCTTTTTGGAAGAATTTGGCTTTTTAATCATTCCAACAGTTATCTTAAAAAAAAAAAAAAAAACTGTGACTTTTTAACTTTCAGATTAGTGGTTGTTGAACTTTTTCTGTATATATACTTGTATCACTGAAAGATGAAGTCCCCAGGTCAGTAGGTGCCCAATATGCTACTGGAGATCAGTGGAGAAATAACTCCAGAAGATGGACAGGGAGGCCTGGCGTGCTGTGGTTCATGCGGTCACAAAGAGTGGGACACGACTGAGAGACTGAACTGAACTGAACTTGTATCTATTCCTTTTCAAATTCTTCTCCCAATTAGGTTGTTACAGAATATTGGGTATTGGGATTTATATTGGGTATATATTGGGAATTGGGAATTATACCCAATATAATTCCCTGTGCTACACAGTATACTGATCCTTCTTGGTTATTCATGTTAAATATAGCAGTGTGTACATGTCAATCCCAAACTCCCTATCCCTCCCCCTTAAGCTTGTCTCTTTTATTTTTATTTTATATGTGTGCTATAAAATTATCTCTGTTTTCAAATATTTTGTTATACTTCCTAAAAGTATAACAAACATTTTGTTATACTTCTGAAAGTATAACAAATATTGTTATACTTCCTAAAAAGGAAAAAGGAAACAGAAATATTTGACCATGACCCATTTGCTTTTCTCCATCATGTCAAATTATTCACTGAGTGTGATCCATATACTTCAATACCTTACTCTACTCCTGAAAAACTATAAGCCATTTAAAACTAACCAAAAAAAAAAAAAAAAAAGATGTCAGTACACTTTACACACAAAAGATCTGTCAAGTAAATTCTAGGACCATTCAAAAAATTGTTTTATTTATTTCATACCACACACACACAAATCAATTTAGCAACTGTAAAAAGTAAAATAAAATAGCATGAGATATGTTGTATTATTAATAGAAATATCATTTTGTGGCAAAGGGCCATGAAAATTAATTCTAGAATGACTTTTTCTGTTCACATCCTCTCAACCAAGAAAGTTCAACCTTTTTAAAAAGGGTTTAAAGTTGTATTTCAAAAATTATATTTTCTATGTCATTTCCAATTATATAGAAATAATTTCAAAAGATACTGCCTAAATAATATAGTTCAGATTATGTAGAAGTTTCTCCAAGATAGGTTAGTTTCTGTAATGTTGTTCTAATTAAATCTATGGGTTTGTATCTTCAAGTTAAGAGGAATCTAAATGTTCAGTTCCCCGATACATTTGCTCAAAGTAAGAGCACAAACTAGTCCTTTGGAACATTAAAACCAGTCACATCCTTCTCCTCCTTGATAATTTATAATCTATTGTCTTTCCCCAAAAAAATTGACTAGCTTCATCTACAGTGAATATCTGTTGAAGCCAGTTTGAAGGAAACTCCTTGCCACTTTGATGGGCATACTAATTAACTCCCACTAGTCTAAGGTGCTACAGAACAGAATGAAGATTAAACCTAATAAGCCGTTTTTTGTACAAGAATCAACTTTCCATCAGCAGCTCTTCCCGGTGCTGTTTTCAGTTCTGTCTCAGAGCCCCTGACATTCGGCCAGCCATCAGGAGGCACTCCGTTAGCACCTCAAACGCCTTCAGGACCAGGCAGTGACTGTTAAGTATCAGCCCCTTCACATGCACTCTGTAAATTCCAACTGTTTTTAAACACTGCCTCGGGACTCATCCCAGCTTCCAATTTTCATTCTCTGTAATCTAGCCACACACACATTTTTAAGGCTACATGATTGCTTGCCCTTGTCTCTTTTTGAAGGACATGGCACTTTTTCCATGTTTGAATCAGTTTTTGCCCTGCTGAATCGCTCTCACAGTTAAAGAATTCATCGCATGGGCCCAACACGCATCTTTTCTCCTTGTTTTTTTTAATTGGAGGATAATGACAATGTTGTGTTGGTTTCTGCTGTAGAGCAACGTGAATCAGCTGCATGTATGCATATATCCCCTTCCTCGTGAGCCTCCATCCCACCCCTCTAGTCATCACAGAGCCCCAGACTGAGCTCCCCGTGGCAGACAGCAGCTTCCCACTAGCTCTCTGTTTTACACATGGCAGGATATGTATGTCAACACTACTTTCCCAATTCGTCCCTCCTTCTCCCTCCCTTGCTGTGTCCACAATTCCACTTTCTACGTTTGCATCTCTATTGCTGACTACAAATTGGTTCATCAGTACCATCTTTCTAAATTCCATATATCACACCATTTCTTACCACACACAATTTTGAAAATTACCTCTCCTTTGCTGTTGCTGTTCAATAGCTCAGTGGTGTCCGACTCTTTGCTTGAACTGCAGCCCGCCAGGCTTCCCTGTCCTTCATTGTGTCCCTTCTCTATCTCTCCTTTAGTTTGTGTCATAATCCTAATCTTGATACCAGCACTTTTCACACTTTAACAACAGTTGCACTTATTGGGCAGGAGGGAGCTCATGCTTGAACTCAACTGAAAACAATGTTCAAACAAAGCAAATCATCAGTGGAAAAAAATGCCATGACCATGAATAACTAAAACTGCGATTTGTTGATGACTGGCAGAGCTGTTCCCGCCAGCACACAGCTTTGCTCACATCCATGGAGGTCATTAAGTAGAAAATAATAACATTTAGCAGCTGACAGTGTGCAGAGTTATAGCTGTCTGCTCGGTGCTGTGCCATGGACTTCGCCTGCATTACCTCTTTTGAAATTCACCATCACCCTAAAAGGCAGGTACTGTCAGTATCTTTAAAAGCTGGGAACCGAGACATAAAATAGTCATTAACTTTCCCAAGCCACACATCTAGTGCAAACATTTGTTCTGAACCCAAATGCCTGCCTGCCTGCCAATGCAGGAGACTCAAGAGATGCAAGTTCAAACCCTGGGTCAGGAAGATCCCCAGGAGAGGGGCATGGCAGCCCACTCCAGAATTCTTGCCTGAGAATGCCATGGACAGAGGAACCTGGCAGGCTACAGTCCAGAGGGTCACAGAGAGTCAGACACAACTGAAGCGACTTAGCATGCATGCATGCAGGTCTGAATCCAGTCTGCAGGCTCAAAATCTCTATTGACACAGTACAGCTCAAATCATGGAAAGGTTTTATTTTTATGAAAAAAATCACCCTCATGGTCAAATAGAACTCCAAATTTTCAAGATATATAGCTTTAATATTACAAAAATACTGTGTTCAATACAGCCATTTATATGAATCATTTCATTTGATAAATGAAACATGTAAAAATCTATATATCAAAATTTTCAGCTTTAACTCATGAAAAATAATTAGAATCTATACTTGGAAAAAACTTTGCAACTTTTTGACAACATTCATGTTATGATGAGAATGCAATCACAAAAAATTATAGATCAGAAATGCATGGATTGCATATTTATGTATTATATTTTACTAAAAAGGGAGTCATAATGAAAATATAGGGGTTAAATAGATGAAAATCTGTCTAAAAATAAAACTTTGAAATACATATATAAAACTAAAAACCATCTAGACTTTCATGTGCATACAAAATTTTTTTGAGAAAGAATATGTTTGCAATGTTATATGTCAATTATGTCTCAGTAAAACTAGGGGAGGTGGAAGAACACAGACCATCTTAAGACGTTTTTAAGGGAAACATTTAAGAATTTTATAGGAAAAAATTCATGACAGTACCTACACATTTCCCTAATCCAAGCTTCAAATCTGTTCAATAGGTGTGTTATAATCAATCCTGCCTGTATCTGTACCCATGTGCACGGTCAGAGAGAATACACTGTCTTCAGAGTCAGAAGCACACGCCATTTATTTCTACTCTTAGCTAACATGCAAACCTTTTCTTAAAACATTCTGCATGTGGACATCAGACCCTTGTTTATAAACCAGTGACATGGAAGCCCCTGTTTTCAAGGCAGTTTTTATCTTTAGACTCTTCTTAAGGACTACTAAAGGTTTTTCCCTACTTTAAACTGAAACTTACTTCCCTATCCATAGCTGAAACAAGCTGAAACATCTCCCTGTCCATCTTTGCTCTGCCCTTGGAAGCGGCAGCATTAGGCTGCTGAGTGGAAAAGGACTGCTGTGTGTAGTGTTGAGATGAAATGCAGCCTGAGGTTAAAATGCCCACCCAGCAGGGTGAACCTTCCACAGCACGTGGGGAGAACAGCCTGGAGATAGCATCATCATCATTACATGGTCGGCTCTGAATTTCTTTCTCCGAGGTTGGGGCTGCCCTGTCCCATGTGACTTGGGTGGAAATATTACCAGAATCTTACCTCCCCTGCCACAGGAATAAGCACATAAGCAAAACTGGTTGGTAAAAACATCCTATCAATCTGGATCCCAAGGTATTTTGGGGTTCAGATATCAGGGAGGGAGATATCAAAGGTGGGGAGAGCCTCCCCCTCTCTGAGACTGGAAGCTGGTCTGAGGGTGTGCTGTGAGCCCACATCTGAATGCAGCACAACAGGAACCTGACCATTGTTTGAAACTCTGGATGCGCTCAAATACGCCTTCATCCTTTGGGCTTTCTGGTTAAATTAAACAAAAATTCCCTTTTTAACTTAGCTTAAGTTAGTCATTTCAACCACCTTCAACCAAAAGAATTTTGGCAAATATATCCAAAAGGGACGAATTTCACCTTGTCCACAAGTTTTCTGAGCATCAACTCTAACTGGAAGTGAAAGGCTAGAATGGTGTTCAGGGGTAGAGTAAGGGAAGTACAGAGAAATTAGGAGTTGAGTGACTGGCTCAGCAGAAAATCAGAAAACTGAAAAACTGTACCGTGGACCTACCTTAATTTATGCCAAAACTTCCCTGCATGATAGGATTTCCAGAGTGTTAAGAGGGCTTCCCTGGTGGCTTAGACGGTAAAGAATCTGCCAGCCATGCGGAAGACTCAGGTTCAATCCCTGGTTGGGAAGATCCCCTAGAGAAGGGAATGGCTACCTACTCCAGTATTCTTGACTAAAGAATCCCATGGACAGAGGAGCCTGGTAGGCTACAGTCCACGGCATCACAAAGAGTTGGACACAACTGAGCAACTAACACTTTCACTTTCAAGAGGAGCCATTATGCAAAAAAGAAAAGAAAAAAGGATCCAGTGTTACTTGATTCCAAATTCCCTTTATAAATTATAGAGGCTTTCATTACAGAACTGGGAGATGAGATGTTAATAACTCTGGCAAGCTCAAGTGAAAAGAGGATGAGAGCTGCAAAAATATTAGGAAAAGGATTACATCAAGGTACCTGGGCAGGGTGGTCCAGTGGTTAAGACTCCCTGCTTCCACAGCAGTGGGCATGGATTCCATTGCTCATTGGGGAATAAGATCCCACATACCCCATGGCATGGCCAGAAGATTTTTTTTTTAAGTGCCCGGGCATTGGAGGAGATGCCAGTGATAGTCCCCATCCACCTTGTGTATTTCCCAAGAACAGCCCTGACAGCCCAGCCCAACTCTCTGGAGCAGGCAAAGAGGACCCCTCCCTGCAGCTTATCTCTGCAACAGAATCTATTTCTGGCTAATGTCTTAGTGTTTATTTTAAATGCCCATTAAGATTTCCAGAGAGGTTTTCAGGACAAATGTCATATCACCAAATATTTCACTCGTGAGCCCCAGAACACTGCGGTATACTGTTTAATAAAGAAGAAGGAGAAAATAATAGCAAATGAAGAAACAGACAAAGGATTAATCTCAAAAATATACAAGCAACTCCTGAAGCTCAATTCCAGAAAAATAAATGACCCAATCAAAAAATGGGCCAAAGAACTAAACAGACATTTCTCCAAAGAAGACATACAGATGGCTAACAAACACATGAAAAGATGCTCAACATCACTCATTATTAGAGAAATGCAAATCAAAACCACAATGAGGTACCATTACACGCCAGTCAGGATGGCTGCTATCCAAAAGTCTACAAGCAATAAATGCTGGAGAGGGTGTGGAGAAAAGGGAACCCTCTTACACTGTTGGTGGGAATGCAAACTAGTACAGCCGCTATGGAAAACAGAGTGGAGATTTCTTAAAAAAACTGGAAATAGAACTGCCATATGACCCAGCAATCCCACTCCTGGGCATACACACTGAGGAAACCAGATCTGAAAGAGACACGTGCACCCCAATGTTCATCGCAGCATTGTTCATAATAGCCAGGACATGGAAGCAACCTAGATGCCCATCAGCAGATGAATGGATAAGGAAGCTGTGGTACATATACACCATGGAATATTACTCAGCCATTAAAAAGAATTCATTTGAACCAGTCCTAATGAGATGGATGAAGCTGGAGCCCCTTATACAGAGTGAAGTAAGCCAGAAAGACAAAGAACATTACAGCATACTAACACATATATATGGAATTTAGAAAGATGGTAACGATAACCCTATATGCAAAACAGAAAAAGAGACACAGAAATACAGAACAGACTTTTGAACTCTGTGGGAGAAGGCGAGGGTGGGATGTTTCGAGAGGAATCGGGTGGAGAGGGAGGTGGGAGCGGGGATTGGGATGGGGAATACGTGTAACTCCATGGCTGATTCATATCAATGTATGACAAAACCCACTGAAATGTTGTGAAGTAATTAGCCTCCAACTAATAAAAAAATTAAAAAAAAAAAAGATAACACCATCCATTGACAATGATTATATCTAAATTATACACAACTAAAAATATAAAGTTTCACCCAGATGCAGTGTCTCACCTAGTGCTATCTGCCTCATTATACCTTTATCCTTCCCCTATCCTCCCCCTTCTGCATATTTTGCTGTGTGTCTTTCATCAATACAGCTAGAGAGTAAGCTACAAAATATATGCTGGGAATAAACTGCCTTCTATCTCTCAGATAACTTCCATTTCCTTTCTCACCTTCTGTGCTGAAAAGTCACTTCTACAAATATTCTCCATGAAGGGTAGCAGAGAATTGAAATGACATTTCACTAACTGTGAATCAGCATCTCTTCTCATTGGAAGAGCCTAAGCTTTTCAGAAATAGGATCTGAGAGCTGCGACGTGTAGGAAAATGTAAGACTTTAGGAAATGGCAGTCAGAGTGTGGGGAATACCAGTGACACCCTCCCTCCACTAACTGATCTGCCTCTGAGAGTTTTAGGGGGGTTTCAAATGGAGAAAGTCCTTGGACAAATCTGAATATAATATGACCTTGCTAATACTAAAAAAAAAAAAAAGTATCCTCAGGCATTTGAGAGGATTTCCAGAGCCATCAGCCCAGTGTCTATCCTCCTGAAGATTCTACACTAGAAAGTAGTTTAAGCTGATCTGTTAAAACAAAAAGAATTGCGGGTTGTGGTATAGTCTTTGAATGAATAAAGGGGATGATTAAAATAACAATTGAGTGCTACCAGGCTGCAGGCACCATGCAGGCAATAGGGAAACTGCAGGGAGGAGCCAGGATGGGTCCATCTCCCCACATAGCATACACCCTTGCAGCGGTAACCTTCAGACATTAAATACACTTCCAGGGTGCTGTAGGAACATAAACGTAGATAAAGAGATCATGAAGGCTTCTTTGAGAAAGTAATAATTGAGCAAATCTTGAAGGACTAGGGATTAACTAGATGAGGGGGAGTAGGGAGGGCATTCCTGACAGAAGAAAAAGCCTTGTATAGGCCCTAAGCGGGAAGGAGGCACTGGTCATTCAAGAAAATGAGACTAAAGCCTGGAGTGGAGGAAGCATGGGGTCAGGGGTTTAGGATATGTCAGGGGTGAGGTCACATGGCTTTGAAGGTTATGTGAAAGATTTTTTTCTTAACATACCCAAACTAAGGCCTCTCTTAAATCTGTTCTACCTATAGATTCCTCCACCTCAATCAATGGCAATTCTATCCTTTTAGTTGCTTGACATCATCTGTGACTCCTCTTTCTTTCATACCCTAAGTTGAATTTATCAGCAAAATTTATACATCCTATTTTCAAAATATATCCTTTACTGTACCATTTCTCATCAATTTTACTGTACCATTCGGGCCCAAGCCAGCATCTCCTCGCTCTTAGATCATTGCAGTAGCCATGAAAACAGTCTTCCTATTTTTCCCTTGGCCCGCTAAGAGCGATCCTTTTAAAGCAGGAGTTTGAAAGGCTCCCTATCTGAGTTAGAGTGAAAAGTGAAGTGCACACTATGTTCTGCAAGGCCCAACGTGGTCTAGTTTTCTGTTAGATCTCTGAATTCTCTCCCATCACTCTCATTCTCACTCTGCATGCCCCAGACTTGATATCCCAGCTTTCCTAGAAGGGCACACATGCTTTCCTCTCATGGTCTTTGCACCTGATACTCCCTCTGTACATATTCTCTTCTTCAAATACCCATGTGGCTCCCACTCTCACCTACCTCGAGGTTTTTTTTTTTTCAAATGCTGTCCCCTCAATGAGGCTTTCCCCCATCCTTTCCCTTTCTTTCACCTAGTTTATATTTATCCCTAATACATCATAGAAAATACTTGTACTTATTTACCTTGTTCCACACACACACATGCCAGAATGCAAGCTCCATTAGGACAGGAGTTTCTGTCTGTTCATTGTGAAATCCCGGGGGCCTGGAATGTTTGCTGGAGACAGAGTGAGCACTCAATAAATATTTGCTAAATGAAGGTCTTTATCCTAAGATCAATAGTATGCCACAGAAAAGCTTTTAAACATGAACAGTCATGATCAGATAGAACTTTTTAAGTATTAAATATCTCAAGCTTCCCTAGAAAAAATATTGGAAGAGAAAGAAATGAGGGTGGGGTGGGGAAAGGGAGATGTCTGGGAGAAAACTAGCTCTTCGTCAGTTCTAAGAAGAGTCATTATAGTGAACTGAAGAAGAGGGGCTTACCAGCCTGGGTAATGACTCAGTGTGGTAGCCTGTCTCCAAAATGCCCCCGACTCCTGCACTCAATAATGCCCATCACCCAGTATTCACACCTGTGCTGTCACCTCCCATGCTGAAGGGGGACTGGCTCAGAGACCAATTATGACAGAGTGATGCTGCCTGACTTCCAAAAACAGATTATAAAAGGCCTTCCAACTTCTACCATGGAGTTTTGGAATACTCACTCTCAGAACTCTGAGCCACTGTGTAAGAAGTCTTGCTACCCCAAGGCCACCATGCTAGAAACCACATGGGGATGCCACAGGAAGAAGCCCAGATGACACCACCCTTATAGCAGAAAATGAAGAGGCACTATAGAGCCTGTTGATGAAAATGAAAGATGAGAGTGAAAAAGTTGACTTAAAACTCAACATTCAGAAAACTAAGATCATGGTATCTGGTCCCATCACTTCATGGCAAATAGATGAGGAAACAGTGGAAACAGTGGCAGACTTTATATTTTTGGGCTCCAAGATCACTGCAGATGGTGACTGCAGCCATGAAATTAAAAGACGCTTACTCCTTGGAAAGAAAGTTATGACCAACCTAGACAGCATATTAAAAAGCAGAGACGTTACTTTGCCAACAAAGTTCTGCCTGGTCAAGGCTATGGTTTTTCCAGTGGTCATGTATGGATGTGAGAGTTGGACTATAAAGAAAGCTAAGTGCCAAAGAATTGATGCTTTTGAACCGTGGTGTTGGAGGAGACCCTTGAGAGTCCCTTGGATGGCAAGGAGATCCAACCAGTCCATCCTCAAGGAGATCAGTCCTGAATATTCATTGGAAGGACTGATGTTGAAGCTGAAACTCCAACACTCTGGCCACCTGATGAAAAGAACTGACTCATTGGAGAAGCCCCTGATGATGGGGAAGATTAAAGGCAAGAGGAGAAGGAGACGACAGAGGATGAGATGCTTGGAAGCCATCACCGACGCGATGGACATGAGTTTGAGCAAGCTCTAGGATTTTGTGATAGACAGGGAACCTTGTCGTGCTGCAGTCCTTGGGGTCACAGTCGGACACGACTGAGCTGCTGAACTGAACTGATCTGATGCCCTTCAAGAAGCTGACAATTTGCTTGATTAACTGAGGTAATTGGATTACCATGACAGAGCTTCCCCTTCCAACTCTCCAGAGAAATTTAGAGCATAAACTGGAATCAACACACTCTTCTCTCAAGGACAACAAGTAATTGTTTGCTCTGAAGTTCATCAAAGAACTAATTGGAACTGTTATTTCAGGAATATTTGATGCCTGAACTCTATGCTTTTCTATACAAATTAAAGACTAAACTATAATATCAGAACCTTGAATTGCAAATGAAAATATTAGCAAATTAAGTCCCCTCTTAAACTCATGAACAAAGTATAGGCAATATACAGCTTAAAGCAAAAGACAAAAATACTAGTAAATTTTCATCTATGTGTGAAGACAGAAAGAAAGCAGACGAGATCTACAAGTTCTTATATCAAGTTATTGCATGGAATTCAAGCACAGTCCCTCTAGAAGCACTAGATCATATGACATCTTGGAAAGCCTATGTATCTAAATAAATCCTACCTGCAATAAACTTATGCAAGTTGTCATCCTGCCTCATGCTCTTAGTGTGTAAATTGAGAAATGTGTCAAATTTCTCAAAAGCCTCATCTTAAGCTACATCAACTCCTCAAGGAACACTGACACAAACAAACGCACAGTCCATATCTTGCTTAGATTACTATTGGCTCAGAGATTATTCTGAGTCTCTGACTACATAAGGGTGCTTGGGCCATTGGTGAAAGCCCAAGACAAAGATAGGGCAATATTAAGAGGTCAAAATACCAAAGGTTCCCTGCCACCTACAGAATAAAGTTCTATTTTCTTAGTAAGACACACAGAGCCCTCTTTGATCTCAGCCTTGCTTAACATCTTCAGCACAATTTCTTGCTATAACTTCTCCAATCATCATCATGCTTACCCTGCCTTCTACCACACATGCACGGGCGTGCACGCGCACGCGCGCGCGCACACACACACACACACACTATCTTGCAGAGTACTGAACTAGTTGCACTTCCCCGGATGGACTGTCCTGTTTCAGGTCTCCCCAGCTTTGTTCACAGCCCTGCCTCTGTCTAGCATATCCTTTCTCCTTTTGTAAGACAGTTTAAACCTCACTTTTCTCTGAAACCCTACCTCTCTTCTTCCCTCCAGGTAGACTCTGGTCATTCTCTGCTTCGAACCCTCAGAAGGCCCCATATATCATTCTTTTTGTCTCCCTACTCCTAGTTAACTGAGTTATTTGGGAGAGCAAATAACCTTATTTGATTATTTCCATGTCAGAATCTCCTAAAACACAGGCCTAGTCTCATACACAGAAAGAATGGAAGGAAGATCAATAATCCCTCCAAATAAAAGGAAAAGATTTGTGAACTTTAACTTTCAGTGACAGTGCTATTTGGTCTTGTCCTTGCACATAATAAATCAATTTCACTTTTCTGTCACTAACATCACTTTTTAAATGAAGGCAATCAAAAGTGCTGCCACAAGTCACCCTCAAATCATAACATGAAGTTAGACATAATTTTGATTGACAAATAAATAAAACCATGTCACAGAAATTTGGAACCACAGACATATCCAGTCTATTTTATAAAAACTCCCACAAAACTGCAAAAGACACAATCCACAAAAGAGCAACTAACCACTGTGCATGATTCTATTCATCATGCATAACAAACAACGTAGAATTCTGCTCCTCTGGTTATAGGCACATACATCATATTTTATTGAGACAGTATCCATGAATTATTAAGAATCTTTAAGGTGATCAGAACATCTGAAAGGAATTAAAAACCAACACTGCCAGTCTGATGAGTAGGTTAAGACAGAATAGGATGCACAGTTAGTAAAGAGAAACGGATGACAAGGTTATTCACCTCTCTCTCTCTCTCTCTCTCTCTCTCTCTCTCTCTCTCTCTCTCGGAACAAAACCGACACTAAAAATAGCCCCAGAGGGCGAGGTAATACTCACTTACAGTTGGCTTTTATTCTCCATCCATTTTAGACAGCGACTATTATCCCAGCTCCGTGAGGATTCTAAAAATTTGAACATTTATAAAAGATTTACTTCTGAGTGGAAAATGCTATAAAATGGTGAATCCCATAGAATTTTTCAAAGTAATAATATGATCATTCAACTTTCAGCTCAGTCTTTAAATACTGCATATGATGGCCACCATGTAAAAATTATAGTCCATATTATAATCTATTCAATTCTTTTTATAACAGGTCTCTTATTTTGATGGACACACAAACTTGAAGAAATGAATGAGGCCGGAAATAAAATTTTCCATTGATAAGTCTTGGAGACGTTTGTCATTTCAGAGAGCCCATAATGGCCAAATTAAATAGAGAATAAGCAAAAGCAGTATCTGGGAATTATGGAACAGATCTTTAGAAAATAGAACTATTTCTGCTTGAGAAACTTCTCTTGTGCATGCATGCATGCACTCATTTGTGTCCAACTCTACACCACCATGGACTATAGGCTCCTCTATCCATGGGGTTTCCCAGACAAGAATACTGGAGTGGGTTGCCATTTCCTCCAAGGGATCTCCTGCACTGGCAGGCAGATTTTTTTCACCGCTGAGCCAGCTGGGAAGCCAACTGTCTTCCCTTATTTAACTCTAAATAGTGGGCAATGGTACCCTGAGGAACGGAGGACAAGAAGTCAAATGATATGAAATAAAAGCAGTATTCATCATTGTTAAAAAGCAGTCTGCTCTGGAATTCTCAGATATATGCACTCAAAAGTAGGGAGAATGATTCATCTCAATAGACTCATTACCGAGCTTTAAGCAACGTTCTGTCTTTTGTGTTTCATCTATCCACCTTCCAATCTTTCTTTTTCTGGAACAAATACCAGTAATCCTATCTTTCCATCCATAAATACTTCAGATTGTATCTCTAACAGAGATGAACATATTAAAATAACAATACTACCATTTTGACAAATACATTCATAATTATTCCTCAATATCACCTAACTCCAATTCCTACTCAGTTTTCTCTGATCATCTCAAAAATATCTTTTGGTATGATGTGCTTGAATCAGAATCCTGACAGAATTCACACACTGCCTTTGGTTGCTATGTTCTGTAAGTGTCCTTAAATCTATAATATCTCCTCTTCTCTTTTTTTCATGACATTTATTTGCTAGAGATTCTATATTTAGCTGATTGTTCCATCATGGAGCAATCAGTGTAAGTTAAAAGGCTGCTCCACCTTTCTTATTTCCTATAAACTGGTGGTTAGAGGTTTGCCTAGATTCAGATTCAAATTTAGGGGCAAGAGTACTTCAAAGTTCATGCTGTGAGTCACATCAAGAGGCACATAACATCTGTCTTTCCCACATTTGGTGATGCTGAGCTTGATCAGAGGCTCAGATGATGCCAGCCTGGACCTCCTATCATAAGGTGCCCCATTAACAATTCACCTAATAAACAGCATTTCGCTTGCCTACATCCATTATTTCATGAGGAGTTGAACATGGGATTATCCAAAGCTTTCATTTCTCTGCTTTTATTTTCTACTATTCTGTTCAAAAAATAAAAAATAATAAAGCCCTTCCAGAAACACAAAAATAACCCTAAACCCTACAAGCTATCCTGACACTCACAGCTAGACCTCAAGTTTCTCCTATTGGACATAAACAATCTCAGAGAACAGCAAGTCACCTTGTAACCTTGAAAAAATGAGATGAAAAACAAGACCACTTCATAATGTTGTTTTATCACAAGGTCACCATGCACATGACAAAAATACTAAACATGCTCCTTTTTGTAGATAATATGAGTAGCTTTATAGCTTTAGCCTTGCTCTAGCCTGCCCTATAGGATTTACTAAATTCCCTCACATTATTCTTTAGGATTTATAAAAATTTGTTGTTGTTCAGTCGCTCAGTCATGTCCAACTCTTTGTGACCCCATGGACTGCAGCATGCCAGGTTTCTCTGTCCTTCACTATCTCCCAGGGTTTGCTCAAACTCATGTTCACTGAGCTGATGATTCCATCCAACAATTTCATCCTCTGTCATCCCCTTTTCCTTCTGCCCTTAATCTTTCCCAGCATCAGGGTCTTTTCCAATGAGTTGGCTCTTCATATCAGGTGGCCAAAGTACTGGAACTTCAATTTCAGCATCAAAATAATCATAAAATTATCCTCCCTTCCAATCCAGAGTTAATCACCCCCAGCATCATCTAACAGTAGCCCTGATCCTGTAATACATCCTTTCTTACACCCTCTGAGATGCCCCATATTTCCTGTTTCCTTCTCTGCAACAATTAATAAACCTAATTTGCTCAGCTCCAGGTATGTTCCTGATGGTCTATAATTTGAAATGAGAGAGAGGGTGGGGGGTGGGCAGGGGAAGGACATTTACCATATATATGCTTACATATATGAAATTACATCATGAAATACAGTCTATATAGGAAATACAGGATACATTCAATTCTTTCCCTTTAATTATCATTCTTTTGAAGATTGAGTTGTGCTCTGGCAACCTACAAAGGTAACCAACATGGTAAACAGTTTTTTTTCAAAGTATCATTCTTAATTCATGAATGTTTATTATTTTTATCTATAGCAGTCTTTTTTAAATGGTACTGTGGGTTTCTGGGTGGGACATGGTCCATGATCTTGAAGTTCATGCCCTGTGTCAGGGGCCAGCTGTGGCCCTGACACATGAAACTCACCTCCATGGTGCTGCTGAGTGTCTTAGACCCTCCGTCTCCCAGAACCTGGAGTCTACCATCCTGGTTCACCACCGGGGCACCATAGCCTCTGGTCTGCCCAGATTGAGGCTCCCAGAACTGCCATCATCAAGTCTTCAGCTACATCCTGGTTGCCAGCAGAGGGCTTCTTTCTGCCCAAGTCAGGTGTGATACCATGACCTATGGCAGTCATTTTTTAATGCTCAAATATTCCCATTTTTGGCCAGTAGGAGCCCCTTAAGATTGACTCTTGTGTCCTATTATAGGCATGACTCAAGAAATCTTTGATGGCTTGTACTTTTAGACATGGGTAGATGTCCTAGATTTATTTTCTGCCTAAGACAAATATATTGGTTTGAGTTCTCCAGAGAACAGTCAATAGGAGATAGGTAGGTAGATAGGTACATACATACATAGTGAGAAATTTACTATCAGGAGTTGATTCAAGCAGTACAGAGGGTGAGAAGTCCAACATCTGCAGTCAGCAAGCTGGAGACCCAGGAGAACCAATGGTATAGTTCTGGTCCAAGACCCAAAGCATGAGAGGTGGCAAAGCCAATGGTGTAAGTTCCAGCCTGAGCCCAAGTATAAAAGCAGAGGAAGGCTGATGTCCCAGCTTGAAGACAGTCAGGCAGAAAGAGAAAGAATTCTCTTACTCAGCCTTTTTATTCTGCTCAACCAACTGGATAGGGCCTCCCACATGGGGGAAGATGATCTACTTTCTCAGTCTACTGATTTCAATGTGAATTCTACCCAGAGACAGCCTCACAGCCACAGTCATACATTTAAGCAAATATCTGGGCACTGGGCAAATATCATGGCCCAGTCAAGCTGACATATAAAATCAGCCAACAGAACAATTCAGCCAGTTTTCCATAATCTTCACTTAAAGCAAAAAAAAAAAATGAGAGTGGTAATATCTTATCTAGATGTAAGCTTTGTACTGCACCAAAGGACAGGCAGATCCATTTATGAAGACCATGAGGAGTTTCAGTATGTAAGAACATAGGGGCAAGGCAGAGTTTGGGGTGAAAACTATGAAAAATGATTAAAGAAATAAAAAATCTGGCCAAAGAGGGAATACTAAGGAACATGCCTTAAAAAACAGAAAACTAAAGAAGGATTTTTATTACTGTCCTTAAACAAGGAAGGTTTTACCGAAAAGTGGTGTTGGGCAGTCAACATCACATTATGAAATATTCTGCTACAGAAATATTCTGCTAGTTAAAGCAAGGCATATTTGGCTACACCTAGAGAACATCAAAAGCACTTGGTATCATAGGTCTAGAAGTGACCTTTTCAGGTCTTAAATCTAGCTCTAGGTGATACAGAAATTTACTTAAATGCTAAAATCATTTGCCATCTAAAGGTACTTTTGGTAATGCAATTCTCTATTACTTAATTCAAAGAGATCTTTTATACCTCACACTACAGAAAATAGATATGCCTCCCTGTGTGTTAGTTGCTCAGTCATGTTCAACTCTTTGTGACTCCATGAGCTATAGCCCACCAGGCTCCTTTGTCCATGGGATTTCCCCGGTAAGAATACTGGAGTGGGTTGTCATTCCCTTCTCCAGTGGTTCTTCCCAATCCAGAGATCTAACCTGGATCTCTTGCATTGAAGGCAGATTCTTAACTGCCTGAGCTGATAGGGAAGCCTAAGCCTCCCTAATCCATTCCAAATGGCTCCACTGCAAGGAGGTTTATGATTGCCTCTAGACAGAGAGGAGGATGTCTCTGGGTGTGGCCATTAATCCCTGCATGGGAGGCAGGTCAGAGGCTCCAGAGACCACTCTGAAGGTGGAAATGAGCAATGAGCTCCTCAGGGGCTAAACACCCCGAGAGGAGACCTTCCATGTTCTTCTACAAAGCTTGGGTCAATCCTCCTTCATGCAGCTTCTAGAGGCTGTTACTATTCCTAGGGGTGAGAACAAGAGCAAAACCAGCAGGCTTAGTAATTGTGGATACTGCTGAACACTCCACAAACCACAGAATAAACAGGTCCCTGTTTAACATCATTAAATTAGGCAGACTAGATGTAAACACAAGGACAGTACTTCTCATAGGAAGTAACTGGAGATTTTAGTCATTCCAGAAGAGAAAGTTACTATTAGGTTGGGGCAAAAGTAATCAGTGGTTTTGCATTGTTGAACTTTGTCATTTGATACTGGAATATATTCTTAAATAAATGTGGTTGTGTTAAAATAAACTCAAAATGGATTAAAGATCTAAATGTAAGACCAGAAACTATAAAACTCCTAGAGGAGAACATAGGCAAAACACTCTCCGACATAAATCACAGCAAGATCCTCTATGACCCACCTCCCAGAATATTGGAAATAAAAGCAAAACTAAACAAATGGGACCTAATGAAACTTAAAAGCTTTTGCACTACAAAGGAAACTATAAGTAAGGTGAAAAGACAGCCCTCAGATTGGGAGAAAATAATAGCAAATGAAGAAACAGACAAAGGATTAATCTCAAAAATATACAAGCAACTCCTGAAGCTCAATTCCAGAAAAATAAATGACCCAATCAAAAAATGGGCCAAAGAACTAAACAGACATTTCTCCAAAGAAGACATACAGATGGCTAACAAACACATGAAAAGATGCTCAACATCACTCATTATCAGAGAAATGCAAATCAAAACCACAATGAGGTACCATTACACGCCAGTCAGGATGGCTGCTATCCAAAAGTCTACAAGCAATAAATGCTGGAGAGGGTGTGGAGAAAAGGGAACCCTCTTACACTGTTGGTGGGAATGCAAACTAGTACAGCCGCTATGGAAAACAGTGTGGAGATTTCTTAAAAAACTGGAAATAGAACTGCCATATGACCCAGCAATCCCACTTCTGGGCATACACACTGAGGAAACCAGATCTGAAAGAGACACGTGCACCCCAATGTTCATCGCAGCACTGTTTATAATAGCCAGGACATGGAAGCAACCTAGATGCCCATCAGCAGATGAATGGATAAGGAAGCTGTGGTACATATACACCATGGAATATTACTCAGCCATGAAAAAGAATTCATTTGAACCAGTCCTAATGAGATGGATGAAGCTGGAGCCCCTTATACAGAGTGAAGTAAGCCAGAAAGATAAAGAACATTACAGCATACTATCACATATATATGGAATTTAGAAAGGTGATAACGATAACCCTATATGCAGAACAGAAAAAGAGACACAGAAATACAGAACAGACTTTTGAACTTTGTGGGAGAATGTGAGGGTGGGATATTTCAAAAGAACAGCATGTATACTATCTATGGTGAAACAGATCACCAGCCCAGGTGGGATGCACGAGACAAGTGCTCCGGCCTGGTGCACTGGGAAGACCCAGAGGAATCGGGTGGAGAGGGAGGTGGGAGGGGGGATCGGGATTGGGAATACATGTAAATCCATGGCTGATTCATATCAATGTATGACAAAACCCACTGGAAAAAAATAATAATAATAATAAAAAAAAAAAAAAAGAAAAAAAAATGTGGTTGTGTTATATATCATTTTAATGTACACTTCCTGCTTTGTTTTTTTCTAATGACTTATTACTTGCTGTTGATTTTATATTTATTTTCCTATAGAAATGATGTTAGACAAAAAGGAAATTAGAGTGATTTTTTAATTCAAGTTCAAAATGGGTCATAAAGCAGCAGAGACAACTCGCAACATCAACAGTGCATTTGGCACAGGAACTGCTAACAAATGTACAAAGCAGTGATAATTCAAGAAGTTTTGCAAAGGAGACAAGAATCTTGAAGATAAGGAGCATAGTGGCCAGCCATTGGAAGTTGACAATGACCAACCGAGAGGATCATCTCATCGAAGTTAATCTTCTTAAAACTACATGAGAAGTTGCCAAAGAACTCAGTGCCGACCATTCTACAGTCATTCAGCATTCGAAGCAAATTGTAAAGGTGGAAAAGTTCAGTAAGTGGGTGCCTCATGAGCAGACTGCAAATCAAAAAAAATTATCATTTTGAAGTATCCTCTCTTATTCTATACAACAGTGAACCATTTCTCCAGCAGTCTGTGACATGCAACAAAAAGTGGATTTTGTATGACAACCAGCAATGTCCAGCTCAGTGGTTGGGCCAAGAAGAAGCTCCAAAGCACTTCCCAAAGCCAAACTTGTACCCAAAAAAGGTCATGGTCACTGTTTGATGGTCTGCTGCCCATCTGATCCACTACAGCTTTCTGAATCCTGGTGAAACCATTACATCTAAGAAGTATGCTCAGCAAATCAGTGAGATGCACTGAAAACTGCAATGCCTGCAGCCAGCACTGGTCAACAGAAAGGGCCAAATTCTCTTCCACGACCATGCCTGACTGCATGTAGCACAACCAACACTTCAAAAGTAGAATGAGCTGGACTGTGAAGTTTTGCCTCATCCACCCTCTTCACCTGACCTCTTGCCAACCAACTACCACTTCTTCAAGCATCTTGACAATGTTTTGCAGGGAAAATGCTTACACAACCAGCAGGAGGCAGAAAATGCTTTCCAGAGTTCACTGAATTCTGAAGCATGCAGTTTTACTCTACAGGAATAAACAAACTTATTTCTTGTTGGCAAAATTGTGTTGATTGTAATGGCTCTTATTTTGATTAATTAAGATATGCTTGAGCCTAGTTATAATAATTTAAAATTCATAGTCTGAAACCACAGTAACTTTTGTACCAACTTAATAACAGGACTTATTAATAAATTTTTTATTTATTTTTTAGTAAATTTTTTTTAGGAATTGAAGACCATCTTCATCTTTACTTTTAACTTTGGGCTTCCCTGGTGGCTCAGTCAGTAAAGAATCTGCCTGCAATGCAGGCAGGTTTGATCCCTGGGTCTGGAAGATACCCTGGAGAAAGAAATGGCAACCCACTCCAGTACTCTTGCCTGGAAAACCCAATGGATAGTGAAACCTGGAAGGGTATATATAGTCCATGGGGTCACAAGTGTCAGACACAATTTTATGACTGAACCACCACCAATGACAGGACACTTAGAATAATTCCTCTCCTCTAATTTAGTAGGTGGGACTTGGCAGTTGGATGACTGGAGGAAAAAGTGCTGACAAGAATAACTATTTAAAAGGAGGATTTCCTCAAGAAAGATTGTCTCAAGAACAACAGTGTAACTGCTTTCATGAGCGAAGAAAGTAGGACAAGGGAATTTCACAAAGAACACACAATGTTGTGGAAGAAATAACTCTAACAGCCGTAATAAAGCTATAAATATTTTTCTCATACTTTTGTAAACCCAAAAGCTACTTTCTATTTTTATACATTTTTCCCCTTTTTGACTGACAACTGACAAGAAAAGACAGCAAGGTAAAAGCTGACTGTTTCACTATTAAATTGTTAACTACACGTCCCAGAGCCCAGGTTAGATGGAAAAAAATACCTATATAGACAGTCTCTGACTTACAATGGTTTGACTTACAAATTTTTCAGCTTTATGATGGTATGAAAGAAGTACACATTCAGTAGATATGGTGCTTCAAATTTGGCATTTTTATCTTTTCCCAGGCTAGCAATACACAGTATGCTACTCTCTCCCGATCCTGGGCAGTGGCAGTTCCCAGTCAGCCACGTGATCCCAATCAATACACTTACAACCATACTGTACCTATACAACATTACTAGTTTTAACTTTCAGTACAGTATGAAATAAATTACATGAGGTATTCAAAATTTATTATAAAATAGGCTTTATGTTAGATGATCTTGAACAACCATAGGCTAATTTAAGTGTTCTGAGCATGTTTAAGGAAGGCTAAGCTAGGCTATGATAGCCAGTAGGTTAGGTGTATTAAATGCATTTTCATCGGGATCGGGATGAGGAACACATGTAAATCCATGGCTTATTCATGTCAATGTATGGCAAAAGCCACTACAATATTGTAAAATAATTAGCCTCCAATGAATAAAAATAAATGGAAAAAAAATTTTTTTAATAAAATAAATGCATTTTCAACTTAAGATATTTTCAATTCATAATGAGTTTATCAGGATGTAACCCCATTGTAAAACATAGATGAACTGTATAGTCAATTTCTCTCTACAGTCATCTGTTCCTTCCATTCTGTTAATATAGAAGTTCAATAAGAAGAGAATGTGTGGTTCAAATGCCTTCTCTTACTACATAACCAAAATGGTGTCAACTGGTGCCATCTCTCAGTGGGACTATGACACAGTACCTCTGAGTTATCACAAATCTTTTGATAAGATGTTTATTCAGAGGCTGATTCAAAATCTTGAATTCAACCCTTGCATCCTCTCTCCCTTAGCCTTTAGAAAAGGTTTGACAAAGAGGAGAAAATGTTTGCCCTGGAAGATGTTTCAGGTTTTCAAGCACCTGTTTATAGTGTGCTGAATGGTATCGCCACCTACCCCACAAAATAAAGAATATGTTCACACCTAAATCTCTAGAACTTTGAAAATCATATGACAAAAAAGAGTGTTACCACTTAATGTGGCCAAAAAAAAAAAAGTGCTTAAGTAAAAGAGGTTGAAAGTAGGACCTTTCTGGATTATCTAGATGGGTCCTAAATGCAGTTATGGGCAAACCAAGAAGAGGGCAACAGAGGATGAGCTGGTTGGATGGCATCAACAACTCAATGGGCATGAGTTTGAGCATAGGATAAGGAAACCTGGCATGCTGCAGTCCACGGGGTCACAAAGAGTCAGATACAACTTAGCAACTGAACAACAACAAATACACTTATAAAACAGAGGCAGAAGGAGTATGGGAACAGATCCACAGAGGAGAGACCCACGGGGAGGAGAAGGCAATGTGAAAGCAGAGACAGAGATGGGGGTGAGGCAGCTACCAGCCACAGAATGTCCAGGCATGCTAGCAGCCACCAGGAACAGAAGAGGTAAGGAATGAAGTCTGCTCTGCAGCCTCAGGAGGGAGCTGGCCCTGCTGATAATATTATTTAGGACTTGTGGCTTCCAGAACCGTGAGGAAATAAATTTATATTTGTTTTAAACCATTATGTCTGTGGTAATTTGTCACAGCAGTCACATGAAATTAATACCAATTCACATCCAATTCACATTGTATTCTTTGGAAAAGCTCATGATGAAAGATTAGGCATAAGCTGTATGTTTCTACTAAGTAACCAAGACCTCCTACCATAACCAGTAGAATCAGAAGTAAAACTGACCCAAAGCCAACAGACAAGCATGAGCCACGGCCGTCCTTCTCAAGAATCTGAACTGAGACAGATAAACTATTGTAAGACCATGTTGACCATCCTGCTGTAATGTCACATCGATCAGTCTGAGGCCAGAGTAGGTACCATGGCAAGCCAAAGACACTTGTAAGTAAAGTTACAGGAAAGCTAAGATGCTACTGTCAGTAATTTGGGAAAATGAAAAATCAAGAGCTGAGAAGACAAGAATAAAATACCAGAGATCTCACTTCATACTTCACAGAGAAACTAAATGCAATCAGATAAGAATATTTTCCCACCATCAAATTAATTCTAACTGAGTCTGTGCCCACACATTCTAGGGTTTTTCCCCATTACGGAAAAGTTATCTACCTTCACTGTTTCCTTTATTTGCCTCCAACTTTCTGCTCAAACCAATGCAAGGAGTATTTTGCTCTCATTGCTTCATTGATATAACTCTAATTAAAGTTGCCAAGTCCTCAGCTTCCTTGACGTCTCAGCAGCACTTCACAGAGTGTATACTTCCTGAAATAATTTAATTTTATGACACTGAGGTTTCCTCTTACTTTCCCCAGTCTCTCTGTCTCCCTTGCTGGCTTTTCTTCCACCAGAGCTCTCAATGCGGTCACACCTCCAGGATTCTGACTTTTGACTCTTTTCTGATCTCAATATTCTATTTCTAGTTAACCTCCTTCGATACTTTGGCTTTAAACAGTGTAAACAAATTCTGACAACTCAATTCTGCATCAGCAGCTTTTATCCAACCACTTATTTGACACCTCTCTATATCTATCTAAGGGCTTCCCTGGTGGCTCAGATGGTAAAAAGTCTGCCTGTAATGCAAGAGACCTGGGTTCAATCCCTGGGTCAGGAAGATCTCCTGGAGAAGGGAATGGCTACCCACTCCAATATTCTTGACTGGAGAATTCCATGGGCAGAGGAGCCTGGTGGGTTACAGTCCATGACACGACTGACTTATGGCTGTCTGAAAACTATCTCACCCTTAACATGGCCAAAAGGATATTTGATCCCTCAGACCACATCATCCTAGACAGATAGAGACTTATTTGTCTGCCTCTTTTCAACAAATAGTACCAACATCCACTGAGTTGCTCAGGTCAAAAATGCTACAAGTCATTTGCAGTTCCTCTCCTTTCCTCCTATTCCATGTCTAAGCCATAATAAAGTCCAGAGAGTTCTATCTCCAAAATTTATCCTGACCCTGACCACCCTTCAGCAATTCTTTACCACCACTTCATCATCATCTCTTACTAAATTTCTACAATAATCTTTTTTTAAGATTTTTTTTATGTGGACCATTAAAGTCTTTATTGAATTTGTTACAATATTCCTTCTGTTTTATGTTTTTTGGCCATGAGGCATGCAGGATCTTAGCTCCCTGAGCAGGAATGGAACACACACCCCCTGCATTGGACAGTGAAGTCTCAACCACTGCACCACCAGGAAAGTCCCAATAATCTTTTAACTATAGTCAGTTCCACAAATAGCAGCAAGAGCAGTTACTATATTGCTTTTCACTCCTTGATGAATTTTCACTATGTTCACATAAAATACAGATTTCTTACCACAGTCTACAAGGCCCTGTACATCTGTCCTCTGCTTACGCTTTTGACATTATTCCCTTACTTTCTCTCCTCGATTATTTGACTTGAACCACACCAGCCTTAACTCCATACTTCACATATTTCACGTCAGTTTTCTTTCAGGAGCTGGGTACTCCCTGTTACTCTAGTTGGAAGTGTCTTGCCCAGATCCTGAGGTGCCTGACTTCCTCTCCTAATTCAAATGTCCCCTCCTCAGAAAGGCCCTTCTTGACCACCTCAGCTGAAGAACACCCTGCCCCACAACTGTCCATTGCATTTCCCTGTTATTTTCCTCAGAACATTTATCAGTAGATGAAGGTATTCTGTTAATCCAATTGCATGTTTAAACTGTCCCATTATATTAACAACAAACTGTCCCATGATAACATCAGATCCTTGAGGCAATGGCTTTGAATATTTTGTTCTTGTGTCCCTATGTACCTGGTGTATGGCAGGTACTTAATATTTACTGACTCACTGACCAATTCTAGGACTCTGAGAATCCTTTAATCCCAATCTCCCTTAAACTTTGCCGTATTGCATTTCCTGTCCTTCAGTATATGATGCTAATTGTTATATTCTTTTAATAATCTTTAATATATGCCAATCTGTCTCATCTCTATAGGCAAATATAATTGATATAATTGTGGAAATGATGCTGCATCCTGGATTTGGACATCCAATAAACATCATTAATAGTAAAGCTGAGAATGTGGGGTGCATAACAATGTTCAGCTTAGCAGCCCCTTTGCCTATGCTGATCTTTGTTTTCCTGTGGCAGGCTTAGAATATGACTTCCAGCACTTCCCTGGTAGTCCAGTGGATAAGAATCCATCTGATAATGTAAGGGACACAGGTTCAATGCCCAGTCCAGGAAGATTTCACATGCTGTGGAACAACTAAGCCCATAAGCCATGACTCCTGAGTCCCTGCTCTAGAGCCAATGAGCCTCAACTACTGAAGCCTGCATGCTCTAGAGCTCATGACCTGCAACAAGTATCCACTGCAACAAGAAGCCCACACACCGCAACTGGAGAGAGTTACCCTCACTTGCTGCAACTAGAGAAAGCCTGCACACAGCAGTGAGGATCCAGCGCACCTGAAAATCTCCAAAGCCTATCTCAGGAGCTAAGAACGATATCTCCATAGATTATACCCTGCTTTCTACTGCTATACACTTCTCCCCAGGAGGAAAAATGAAACCTTAGAGGTGCATGATCTATGTCCTGTCTTGCCAAGAACATGGAACATAAACCAGATGTAAGACTTTAATCATTAAACACAAGGTAGCAGGGAAACAGCACCAGCCTCACAGTCAGAGAGCTGAACTCCAGTTCTAGGCTACCCCTATTTATTCAATAAAGTTGGCAGGGGACTTATCCTTTTTCTGGGGCTTCTCTGGTGGCTCAGACGGTAAAGAATCTGCCTGCAGTGTCAGAGACCTGGGTTCGATCCCTGGCTTAGGAAGATTTCCCTGGAGAAGGGAATGGCTACCCACTCCAGTATTCTTGCCTGGAGAATTCCATGGACAGAGGAGCCTAGCAAGTTACAGTCCATGGGGTCACAAAGAGTCGACACAACTAAGTGTCTAACACACAACGCTCTCTATGATCATTATCCAATTGTATACCTGCTTCTTTTATGTTAGTTCTATTTTAAAACCTTTTTTTCCTTCTCACTCTCCAAGAGAATCATGGCTTACAAAAGCAGTTGGCCAAGCTTCCCTTGCAACGCACCTCTGATCACACCAACGTGCATACAGCTCCCCCAGCAAAGACTCGTGCAATGACTGATTTGCACCTTGCTGGTCACTTACACAGCATGGCAAGTGGGCGTTTTATTGAGTTCATGGATAGCTGGCATTCTATGCCTTTTAGCTCAAGGGTGGTTTTGTTTGTTTGCTTGGTTTGATGAAAAAACACATTTATTCAGAGGCTCAGTTATGAAGTGAAACTAAATTGTGTGCAGTGAAATTCAAACTGCAGGCTATAAACCCACACACACTTATGCTGTGCAAGCCAAGTTCTCCTGAGGTGAGGTAAAATGAGGATTTCAAATGCCAGGCTGAGTATATCTTCAGCAAAAAATACATGAACTGATTTTATGACTACTGTAGGTTAAATTGCAGACCACTGCAAGTCAATCTCTTCTATCAAGCCTTCCTGGGCAAATAGCTCAGTCGGTTTTCATTTTCTTTGACCTCTTTCTGTATTTTTCCAGGCTTTCCATGAAATGGGGAGAGGGGCTTGTTAGGGAGTAAGATAGCTCATAGGTCATTTTCTGCCCACGCTGAGACTTGAGGACAGTCTCTACTGAGTCCCCACAGCTTGATTAATAATACCACTCTCTGAGGATGAGAACCAGGGCTTTCTGGAGAAATGGCTGATTCTCAGACTGAGGCAGGAAATATACAAGATGAGACTGGAGATTCTTGTAGCACCAGAAGTAAGGAAGTGCTCAGAAAAAAAATTAAAAATGATCAGAGTACGTCAACAGGACACAGGAGCCACATGAAAGAGTTTCCATTGCCAAAGCTGGAACAGTTTGAACAAAAAAATATAGTGACTTATGACTCCAAATATGAAATAATATCCATGAGTTCACACGGATGTGAATAAAGGATTGAATAAATAAATAAGTGAGGAGAGCAGACAATCTCTCATGCAGAATTCCAAATACCTCCCCACTTTTTAGCTAAAGGCTGCTTATAGTAGCTTCATTCCAAAAAAGTATGGGAAAGGAGAAAAAAAGTCATTCTGCAATGGAGAAACCTGAGAAATACACACTACTGCAACCAGGTAATCAGGGTTCCCACCGACAGCGATAAGCCACGGTGATAGTGTGTGATGAGAATGGCACTTTATCTCTATGGTCTTTTTCGCCAAAACCCACAACCCCAGTGTAATCATGAGAAGCACATCAGACCAAGCCCAAGTGTGGTACATTCTTCCAAATACCTGACCACTACTCCTCAATACTGTCAAGGTCATCAAAAACAGGAAAAGTCTGAAAAGCTATCACAACCTAGAGTCCAAGGGAGACATGACAACTAAATGTCCCGTAGTATCCTGGATGGGAGCTGAGAGCAGAAAGAGGACATAGGGGAAAGCAGGAAATTCAAGTAAAGTATGGACATCAGTCTGAGATAATGTATCAATATTCATTCACTAAGTATGGTAAATACACTATACTAATATAAAATGTTAATAATAGAGAAAATTATGGTATGTGAGAAGTCTCTGCCAACTGCAATTTTTCTGCTTATTGAAAACAATTGTAAAATTAAGTGCTTATTTAGAAAAAAAAAAAACCTGTTGTTTCCAATTAAGTTCAAAAAATAAATGTATAACAATTTCTTCTTCAACAGTGACTTCTTTCATATCTGCTATCCTGTTCCAGGTACCCTGAGAGTTACTTTCTTGCCGTTTCAAACAATTCTTTTGCTCTCACTCTAGCATATAGCATTTCAAGAATGTGATTTTTTTTTTCTTAAGCCTAAACTTCTCTCTCCTCTCCTTTGTTGTTGATATCTGAAAACCATACTATTTGTTCTAGTACTAATGTGTTTCCATTAGTAAAATCTGACAGCAATTTAGATATGCAACATCTCTTTCAACACTAACTCTCAGGTGTTTCTCGTAGATATTTATAAAGATTCCTCCACTCTAGCTCCTGACTTTCTGGTGTGTTGCATCCTGTAATTCAGACTCTTTCTTGGCTCTACTTAAATATTATAAAGTGTTAGGTCCCTTATTTCTTCAAATTGCCACAAGTAGAAAAGTCAATCCTCAATAACAAACACAGCTTGTGTGGTTAAGGATTTCCCCTGCTGGAAAATGGTGCTAATAAAACCATCTTTTGGTGGGAATGGAGGGTAGGGAAAATTTGGCATTTGTCTTAATCATTCAATCCTTGATATTTAGCTTATTTTTTGAAACCCATTAGGACTAGTTTAAAATTATCCTCTACTATTTTCTAACTTTGGAGAAGAGTGACGATTAAGTTCATATCACAAATTATCATACAAAATTATATTTCAAAGAAAACTTTCCCCTAAACTATACCTCTACAAGGAGAAAATATTCATACATATCCCACATAAGGGTGCATAAGAATAAGGGAAGATATGTGTTAATAAATACTGGCAAGTGTTCATTCAGTATGAATTGAGCAGCAGGTCAAATTCCCATTTCCCTTCAAAATCTCCCAATGAGTCTGAAATAATACCACCTACTGAAATCTTTACCATTAGAATCATTTCTTTAAATGATTTTTCCATCCTGGGATCCCTGATCCACTTGGGGTCCTAGAGCTTTTTAGTATCAAAATTCTCTTTATAATTAATACATTTATCAAAATGTAAATGCACAGGCTAAAACATCAAGTTTCTATGTTCATGATTGTACTCACATCAACTAGGGTGCAGATATTAATACTTATATCAAGCTAAACATAAACTTTAATTAATAGGAAAATATAACCTTGGTTATACTTTTTGGTAGACAAGATTCTTTTTTTGTGAAGTGGGATAAGGAAAGAAAATTTTAAGAGAGACTTGGTAGAAAGATTGGGAAACACTGAACTGTAGTCTTTGACGATGGACTTTGACCTTGAGAAAGCCCCTGTAAAAGTATAGAATAGGGGAAATGAAGCAAAGCCCTGTCGGTATCCTCTAAGCTTTTCCCATAAGTTCTGATTTAACAGACTGGTGAGTCTCTACTCCAGCAAGGGCAAAGGAGGGACTGAATCCAAGATAGATACTTGTCCAGTTCAAGCCCAAACATCTGGAAAGCCAATACGGCGACCCATCCAAACAGGTGGAAAGGAAATGGGTAGGGATGGAACACCAGAAGGGCAGGGAGAGGGCAGCACAGAGACTGAAGGCCTTGGGGCTCCTGGCAAAAGTACCTAGTACAGGAGAGCCGAAATAAAGTACATTAGATAGGGAGGTGGCAGGAAGAAACCAAGTACCATATCGCTTAAGAAACGATGAAAAAAGCTTCCCTGTACGTACATAAAATCACTTCTAAACAAATTTAAACCTTCACAAACTTGGCCATGCTTCTGTTTTCTTTTAAAATGTCAGTGATTTCAGTCAAATGAGTCTTACCATTCTATGCCTACCTTTTGCCTGGGAAAAATTTTGGAATCATACATTTAACCAAAATGCCCTACGAAGCCCACTGGGTTGGAATAAGAAGCGTGAAATCGAGAATTATTACAAAAGTCCTCAACAGTGAAATCAAAAATTTTAGAATACAACTTTGTGGAGGCTTTATCCAGCTTTCGAATACTATCTGAATGCGAGGTTTTCTTCATATTCTAACTTTTACTAAATTACTATAATTAATAATATTCCCCAGAAAATAGTTGCTTAATGCTAATGCCACAACAAAATAGGCTTTTTCTACTTTCTTCTCAGAGTGCTTCCCTCACCCCTTTCTACCTGTCAACACTGAATCCATCTTTGGGTCCAACATGAATCCCACACAGGAAAGTACAGACAAAAGAAGAATGGTAGACTTGGCTGGAAATCTCCTTTCTTCCTCTAATGTCTCAGAAAACGTGTGTGATACCGATTTGATATTTACAAATCAAATATTCTGTGAGAGCCCTTCATATGTACACAAAACTGCCAGAGATTTTTTTAGAAAGTCATAGTGCATTTTCCCAAGGTTAAAGGCTGGAAGTTCTAGAATGAAACCTATACAATTTGGTGCACCCCAATGTTTTTAAACTTGACTTTGCAACCCTGCATATCAAACAATCATGAATATCACACAAAAACACTTGTCTTCTAAAAAACAAAAAAATACTTGTCTTCTTCAATGCTTTTTAACTTGAGTTTGGAACCCTGCCTACTACATGTGGTAAAAACTTGTATTTTATTGACATATATAGTTATAGATAGATAAATATGTATGTTAATAGATATAAGTCTTGTATCATCAAACTCCAAGCCACACTAAAAGTCTCTAATGCAAAGGGCTCCTCTAAGGCTGAAGTCAAGCACCAGGTCATGTTCACTGTTGTTACACCCATTACCAAGCAAGTGCTAGGCACATAGCAGGAGCTCACTGGGTATAACTGGAGTAAAGCGAAGGAGACAGCAACGTAGAAAGTAAGTAGCATGTATCAAGGGTCTGTTATGTCTGATGCTGAGCTGGGAGCTTCACATTGATTAGTTTATTTAATCCTTGCAGCAAGGCATCCCCATTTATAGAAGAGAAAATAGACTCAGAAAGGTTAAGTAATTTTTCCAAAGCTCACATCACTAAGGACTATTGAAGTCAGGATATTTGCTGTACATATTGAAGCTTTAGAATATTTCATTTGAAAAATGTTTCTGCCACTTTAAAAACATGAGTCCATATAGGAAATAGTCTAGTTTAAGAAAAAGAAAGAACACTGAAATATATTAAACTGGCTTCTGATCAACCCAAAGTTTATTTTAACTTTAATTAAAGTTACCATCTAATAAAAACATTCTGTGTAGCCTGTCCAAGAACTTTGAATAATAAATCTCTGACATTCATTCTTTTAGAGTTGCTTTAGGGTTTAAAAATAAATGTAGTATATTTACAAAATATATACATCATTCAAAAGTAAAACAAAAAATGAAGAAAGACTTTTTGTTTAGTGTGTGATGTTTACCAGCTGCTTCAGGGCTCAAGGAAAGCATTTAATTGAATGTCTAAAAATATTTTAATAACACTTCAACTCCAGTTGCATAGTCATGGAGACCAAGGTATTCTTCCTCGTTTGAAGTTTTAAATTCCCCAAGTGGATAAAAGCAAGTTTTAATTTTGAAAATTTCATCTAAAACTGTCATTACAGCAAAGAAAAATGATGCTTTATTTTATGGCTAAAGAGTATATCATAAAAGAACTAGTGGCCATATTTTTGGTCACACTTATAAGGCAATATAGAATACTGCCTTAGTATACTGCCTATAAGGCAGTATAGAATCTGAGGTTATTTACTACTTTATTCACTTATACAATTAATATCTGTGTCTATGAGATGCCAGGCACTGCAGTGGGAACTTGGAAATATAACAACATCCCAACATTCAGAAGGACTACATTCCAGATGAGGCCACGAACAAGTAACCAACAAATGAACAACATGATTTCTGATAGTCGTATGATCTCTCAAATTAAATTAAGAAGTGATACGGCATGTAAGGGTTGGTGGTATGTGAGGTTGGCTATAAACAGTAGCTCCAGAAGAGCTCTCCAGGCAAAGGCCTTCAGCCAGAATTGAGAATGTCATACTCAAGGACAGAGATAAAGCTTGGGGCAGAATGGAGTGAATGGACCAGTAATAGAAGATGAAGTCAGAGAGACAGGTAGGGACAAGGAAGAAGCTTGGGTTTAGTCTCAGGCTAATAGGAAGCCACCAGATGGTCAATACCAAAATCAGATTATATTCTTTGCAGCCAAAGATGGAGAAGTTTTATACAGTCAGCAAAAACAAGACTGGGAGCTGACTGTGGCACAGACCATGAACTCTTCATTGCCAAATTCAGACTGAAATTGAAGAAAGTAGGAAAACCAATAGACAATTCAGGTATGACCAAAATCAAATCCCTTACAATTATACAGAGGAAGTGACAAATAGATTCAAGGGATTAGATCTAATAGACAGAGTGCCTGAAGAACTATGGATGGAGGCTTGTGACATTGGACAGGAGGCAGGGATCAAGACCATCCCCAAGGAAAAAAAATGCAAAAAGGCAAAATGATTGTCTGAGGAGTCCTTACAAATAGCTGTGAAAAGAAGAGAAGCTAATGGCAAAGGAGAAAAGGAAAGATATGTCCATTTGAACACAGAGTTCCAACGAATAGCAAGGAGAGATAAGAAAGCCTTCCTCTGTGATCAATGCAAAGAAATAGAGGAAAACAACAGAATGGGAAAGTCTAGAGATCTCTTCAGGAAAATTAGAGATACCAAGAGCAAAGATGGGCACAATAAAGGACAGAAATGGTATGGAACTAACAGAAGCAGATGATATTAAGAAGAGGTGGCAAGAATACACAGAAGAAATGTACAAAGAAGATTTTCATGACCCAGATAATCACGATGCTGTGATCACCAACCTAGAGCCAGAAATCCTGGAATGCGAAGTCAAGTGGGCATTAGGAAGCATCACTACAAACAAAGCTAGTGGAAGTGATGGAATTTCAGTTGAGCTATTTCAAATCCTATAAGATGATGATGTGAAAGTGCTGCACTCAATATGCCAGCAAATTTGGAAAACTCAGCAGTGGCCACAGGACTGGAAAAGGTCAATTTTCATTCCAATCCCTAAGAAAGGCAATCCCAAAGAATGCTCAAACTACCACACAACTGCACTCATCTCACACGCTAGCAAAGTAATGTTCAAATTTCTCCAAGCCAGGCTTCAACAGTACATGAACTGTGAACTTCCAGATGTTCAAGCTGGATTTAGAAAAGGCAGAGGAACTAGAGAACAAATTGCCAACATCTTCTGGATCATCAAAAAAGCAAGAGAGTTCCAGAAAAACATCTATTTCTGCATTATTGACTATGTCAAAGACTTTGACTGTGTGGACCACAACAAACTGTGGAAAATTCTGAAAGAGATGGGAATACCAGACCACCTGACCTGCCTCTTGAGAAATCTATGTGCAGGTCAGGAAGCAACAGTTAGAACTGGATATGGAACAACTGACTGGTTCCAAATAGGGAAAGGAGTACATCAAGGCTGTATATTGTCACCTTGCTTATTCAACTTATATGCAGGGTACATCATGAGAAACACTGGGCTGGATGAAGCACAAGGTGGAATCAAGATTGCCAGGAGAAATATCAATAACCTCAGATATGCAGATGACATCACCCTTATGGCAGAAAGTGAAGAAGAACTAAGACTCTCGACGAAGGTGAAAGAGGGGAGTGAAAAAGTTGACTTACAAATCAACATTCAGAAAACTAAGATCATGGCATCTGGATCCATCACTTCATGGCAAATAGATGGGGAAACAGTGGCAGACTTTATTTTTGGGGGCTCCAATATCACTGCAGATGGTGACTGCAGCCACAAAATTAAGAGATGCTTACTCCTTGGAAGGAAAGTTATGACCAACCTAGACAGCATATTAAAGAGCAGAGACATTACTTTGCCAACAAAGGTCAGTCTAGCCAAAGCTATGGTTTTTCCAGTGGTCATGTATGGATGTGAGAATTGGACTATGAAGAAAGCTGAGGGCCAAAGAATTGATGCTTTTGAAGTGTGGTGTTGGAGAAGACTCCTGAGAGTCCCTTGGACTGCAAGGAGATTCAACCAGTCCATCCTAAAGGAGATCAGTCCTGGGTGTTCACTGGAAGGACTGATGCTGAAGCTGAAACTCCAATACTTTGGCCACCTGATGAGAAGAGCTGACTCATTTGAAAAGACCCTGATACTGGGAAGGATTTGAGGGCAGGAGGAGAAGGGGACAACAGAGGATGAGATGGTTGGATGGCATCACCAACTCAATGGACATGAATTTGAGTAAACCCCAGGAGTTGGCAGTGGACAGGGAGGCCTGGCATGTTGCAGTCCATGGGGTTGTAGAGTCAGACATACTGAGCAACTGAACTGAACTGAATAGGAAGCCAGGGAGGGCTTTAGACAGGGGAATAGGTCCTAGGATTTAGCTTTTCAAAGATTATTGAGGACTTGCTCTAGAGAGTAGGGGCCATAGAGGTGGGGCAGGTAGGCTGCATCACAGCTTAGGCTGAGCTGTTTGGAAAGGATAGCTAAGAGACAGAGGGAGGATGGTTTGGGTATGATTGGAAATGGAGTAAGATGATGTTCTGGTGGACTGGGTACCATGAGGTGAGGAAAAGAGGGGGTCAAATATCATTCCTAGGTCTCTGATGTGAGCAGCCCAGGGCAAAATCAGTCCATTTCCTAAAGTGGGAACTGTTTCCTATTTGTGTGTAACTGCAGGAGTCCCTTTTGCTATACTGCCTAATGAGCCGTAACACACCAGTGTCTGTGAAGCACAGAATGAGAACACTGCTTTGGAGGCTCAGTTCAGCTCAGTCATTCAGCCGTGTCCGACTCTTTGCGACCCCATGGACTGCAGCACGCCAGGCCTCCCTGTCCATCACCACCTCCCAGAGCTTGCTCAAACTCACGTCCATTGAGTTGGTGATGCCATCCAACCATCTCATCCTCTGTCATCCCCTTCTCCTCCCGCCTTCAATCTTTCCCAGCATCAGGGTCTTTTCCAATGAGTCAGTTTTTCACATCAGGCGGCCAAAGTATTGGAGTTTTAGCTTCAGTGAATATTCAGGACTGATAGCCTTTAGGACAGACTGGTTGGATCTCCTTGCACTCCAAGGGACTCTCAGGGACTTCTCCAACAACGCAGTTCAAAAGCATCAATTCTTTAGCACTTAGCGGTTTCACATAATCCTCTCCTCAGAGTCTAACTTACTCCTATTCCATGAGGAAAACTACAATGCAAGATGTGGTATTGCCTGCATGGCTTTTATCTTTTCTTGTGACCAACTGTACCAATAGATACATGAAGCATAAATGCATAGTTGCTCAAATGGAAACAAGTCAAAAATCTAATAATTTTAAATCAAGTCTCAAATCTCAAATCTAATTATAATATTTGGTAATGGCTTGATTACCAACCCATTGTTTTCGTTGTTTGCTTATAGTTAGAACATATTGTATTAAAATATATAGTTAAAACAATATCTAATGTGATTTGAATGAATTATTCTCTCCTTGTGGTTATGTCAGTAGTTTTTTTTGTTAAATTGATATGTAACATTATATTAGTCTCCTACGTACAACATCATGGTTCGATATTCATATATAGTGGAAAATTTTCGCCACAATAAGTCTAAATAACATTCATTACCACACATAGTTACAAGAAATATTTTTCTTGTATGAAGACTTTTAAGATTTATTCTCTTAGCAAATTTTAAATATGCAATATATGGTAGTCACCATGCTGTATATTATATTCCATGACATTTATTTTATAGTTGGGAGCTTGTGCCTTTGACCCTCTTTAACTCATTTCACCCAGTTTCAACTCCCTAACACTGGCAATTACCAATCTGATCACTGTATCTATGAGTTTGGTTTGGGTTTTATTTTTAGATTCCACCTATAAGTTAGATTACATGGTATATGTCTTTCTCTGTCTGACTTATTTCACTTAACATAATGCCCTCAAAGTCCAACCACTTTGTCACAAATGGCAAGATTTCATTCTTTTTATGGTTAAATAATATTCTATTTATATGTATATGTGTGTGTATACATACACGTGCATACATATATACACACACATTTTCTTTATCCATTCACCTATCAAAGGAAACTTAGGTTGTCTCCATATTTTGGCTATTGTAAACAATGCTGGCATGAACATGGGGGTACATAGCTTTTTGAATTAGTGTTTTTATTTTCTTCAGATAAACACCCAGAGGTAGAAGAGTTGGGAATGGCAACCACTCCAGTGTTCTTGCCTGGAGAATCCCATGGACAGAGGAGCCTGGAGGGCTACAGTCCATGGGATCACAAGAGTCGGACATGACTGAGTGACTAAACTGCCACCAGCACCACCAGAAGAGTTGGATCATATCATATTGGGTTAGCCAAAAAGTTAGTTCATGTTTTTCCATAACATCATACAGAAAAACCCAATGAACTTTCTGGCCAACCAAATAGTTCTATTTTTAATTTTTTGATGAATCTCATACTGTTTTCCATAGTGGCTACACCAGTTTGCATTCCCAAAAAAGGTGCACAAGAGTTCCCTTTTCTCCACATCCTCACTAGCATTTGTTGTTTTCTTTTCAATGATGCCCATTCTAGTAGATAAGAAATGATATTTCATTTTGATTTGCATTTCCCTGGTGATTAGTGATGCTGAGCATCTTTTCAATCCATTGGCTATCAGTTTATCATCTTTGTAAAAATGTCGATTCAGATGATCTGCCTACTTTTTAACTAGATTGGTTTGTTGTTATTGAGTTGTGTCTTTTGGATGTTAACTCCTTTCAGATATATGATTTGCAAATGCTTTCTTCCATTCAGTAATCTGTCTTTCCATTTTGTTGATGATATGACTGCCATTTACTAAGTCCTTGCTGTATTACATGAACTATCCTAAAAGCATTACATAAATCAGACCATTTAATTTGCATTTCAGTTCTGGGAAATAGGTATCATGATACTAAGGACAGTATCTACTTATATTTAATCCTGGGTTTGTTTTTCACCAAAACTTGGCTTCTAGAGCTCCAGAGTTCAAAATAAACTTTCTATCAAACAAATAGCAAAGACAGATTAGAAAGAAAAGCTGAACAATGATTTTATCTAGTCCACCGAGAGTTAACAATTAATTGTTTCAAATATCTTTTTTCTCTAAATTTAGCCTAACTGCTGAAAATAATGAAACCATCTAAAGACACTGAGAAAATCCACAAAGAAAGTGAGATTTTGTTTCAAGTTGTGTGTTAGTTCTCTAGCCTGGGTAAATTTTATTTAAAGCTTAAAAAAATAAAGGTGTGAAACACTGAAAGAAAACATTTAGGGGGTTAGAATAAGTAGTGAGGTAAATAACTGACTAAGACAGCATCCAAGGTCACAAAGCAAAAGAAACTTGCAGGACAAGATATGAATATGAACTGGCAGGTACCAGGGAAGGTTGCCTCCCAAAGTTGGCCAGTCCCATAAAGAGAGGCACCCTTTTTGAGCATCCGGCAGGGAGCACCTTGAACAAGACACCCCCTCTGATTGAACTTGGTCTTCTAACAGTTCATTACGGTTCTTCACCAAACTCTGCCCTCCAGAGGATCTTAGCTAGCCATGATTCCAATGGCTTTATCTGTTCCAACTGTGTCCATGGCACAGGGGAGAAAGAACACGGGCCAGAATTATTGAGGACTCAGTGTTTGCCTGTGGATGGAGGAATTTTGTGGCAACAATTAGCAGGAACGAGGCCCACCACAATCAGCCCCCAAATCTAAATTAGAAGTTACATCAACATCTCCTAGGCGTAGCCTTAACTGCATCTTCTGGATAAAGAAAAGAGGAAACAAAAGCAGTAAAAAGAACACCAGTGGACTTTCCTGGTGGCTCAGTGGTAAAGAATCCCTCTGCCAGTGCAGGAGACATGGATTTGATCTCTGGTTTGGGAAGACCCCACATGTCACAGAGCAACTAAGCCCATGCTCCACAACTATTTAGCCTGTGCTCTAGAGCCCCAGAAGCACAACTACTTAAGTCTGAGCACCCTAGAGCCCTACTCTGCAACAGGAGAAGCCACTGCAGTGAGAAGCCTGCCCACGGCAAGGAAGGACAGCCCACTCGCCATAGCTAGAGAAAAGCCTGCGTGTCAACAAAGACCCAGCACAGCCATAAATAAAGTAAAAATATTTTTAAAAAAAGAACACCCACTTTTGTTTGATGTTCTACGGTTTTGTTTTGAGGTTTCATTTTGGCAACCAGAGGAACAAGCACAGAGGATAGCTAAAAATTACAAAGTTTACTTTTTACTTGGTAAGAAAAATATCCTGAACTTCAGATCCTTTGTGAACTAAGTTGCTAGAAAAGCATTCCTAATCTTCTTGAGTGAATCCTTTAGTTAGGCCACTTCAAGTAAACTGGTATTTATTTAGTGTCAGCGTGTGCCAAGTACCCACAGACACTGTGGATATGATGATGTCATGGGTGGGAGGGGAGAGGGGATGTATACATATATAAAATCATGCCTAACCTTCCTCTATGACTCATTCTCTAAGGTTACTTTGAAATTCAATCTTTCTCTGCCTGGTACTCAAGCCACTTACTTAACATGATCTAATTTGCACACTTAATGAGATGTTCTCTGGCCCACCATTCAAATCAAAATATGAAATAGGACTGGGACAATGTGACTTTATGCCATGCAACATGCCATACGGAAGGCATTCAAATCATGGCTACTGATTCAAGTTCACAGGGCTCTGACTGTCAACAGATAGTCACTGAAATTCAAATTGTTCCTATTTCCAGGGAAGCTTAACAAAGCCACATAATGTTGACCCACATCTCCCTGAAGTCTACTAGGATTTGACTGAGAGCGGGGTCAGAGGCTTAGCTGACCCCTCTGCCCCCTAACCTGAGGAAGGCTGAACAAGCAACAGAATCTAAGATAAGAAAAACAGAACAAGCAAGCATTTATATTTAGGAGCACTTAAAGAGGTACAGGCCTTTTTGTAAGAGACACAGATATGTGGACTTGACACAAGCCTGCCTATGTAGTCCAAGGTCAGCCAGCAATTTGCTTTCTGAGCCTTTCTAGAGCAGGCCTTCATCACCTGCTTTGAATATGCATTGTCAAGATATGCAAATTAGTACTTGTCTATTAAGCAAGGGCATTAATGAAATCACTCCTTCCATAAATCTTAATTTTAATTAAATTAGATCTACAGCCTCACAGGTCTCCAGGACATATCTTTAAGCTGTGGATGTTGTTTTCTATTGGATGCTAACTTTGGGTCTTGGGAAAGCCTGGTGAAGCTTCTTTTGGCCTGAAGTGGCTTTGTTCTGCTTCATTTTATTTTGCCTTTTCTTTCATAAGTCTGAGATAGTCAAGTGTTTATATTTGCTCTTCACTATAAAGCTTTAGGATTATATTAAAAAATTAAACAGTTAAACAAAGTATTAGAAATGCTATACTGAATCTTTAGTAGGAATAAAATCTAACAAAAATATACTAACATAATAAAAGTTGTTTGATGACACTTAAGTCCTGAAGGGAAAAAGGCCATTCCCCTGCAATCTAAATACAATGAAGGCTTCCCTGGTGGCTCAGTGGTAAAGAATCTGCCTGCCAATGCAGGAGACACTGGTTTGATTCCTGATCCAGGATGATCCCACATGCTGCAGAGCATCTAAGCCCATATGTCCCAAATTTTGAGCTCCTGAAGCCTCCACATCTAAAAGCCCATGCTCCACAAGAGAAGCCACTGCAATGAGAAGCCCAAGAACCACAACTAGAGAGGAGTTCCCACTCATCGCAATTAGAGAAAGGCTTGCGGAGCAGCCAAGACCCAGCACAGCCAAATAAATAATAAAAAGACTCTAACAGGATTTAAAAAAAAGAAGAGTGACATCATTATCAGTAGCTTCATTTCCTTGATAGCTACTGTTGAGTGTTTGCTCTCTCCTGAGCACAGAGCTCTGTGATTATACATGACCTCACTTGCTTCTCCCAGGAAACCTGTGAAGCAGGTATTCCTCTCCCAATTCACAGGAGAAAAGAACTGAAGCTGAGGCAGTCTAAGCAAACTGCCCACAGTGACACAATATAAGGGGAGAAGCACAGACAACCCCAATCTGTTTCACTCTAAAGCATGTGATAAGCATGAAAAAAAAAAAAAAAAAAAACACAGGCAGGTGACCAAGCCTCTCGAGGTTGAGTATACCTGGTATAAAAATGACATAGCAGCAAATTTCTCTCCTCCCAAGGAGCTGACAGATTTAGAACTGAGATCATCTCAAAATATGTGGCACAGACAGAGGTGAATTTCTAGCCCCTAGGTTGAGTGAAAACAATAAATAGTACCTTGGCCTTTGGACTTAATCATTTTGACCCTTAGAGATGTTTATTTTCAGAATTTCTCTTTGGCATTGTTAACTTAGCTGGTGTGCTAGTAAGTGGGCACTTGGAAATACCTCTTGTGTTTATTACTTGAATGTGCTGTGCTTTTTGAGAATATGGGTCACTATTTCATGAGTCTCATTTAGGAAGACTCCGAGCAAAAAATTTTCTCAGGTTCTGATGCCAGTAAAAACATGCCTCTCTTGAGCAATAGGTATGAGCATGTTATGAGACTATTGTAAACCTCATGACTGATCATGTTTCCCTTTTTGCTTTTACAGCTAGGAAGCTTGAGACCAGATGACCACAAAATACTGTACTGAACACTTGGCTATCTATGCCTCATACACTAATAATTTCCCAGGCTTAATTTCACTACTCTAACCTTTTTCTTCCCCCTTTTTATTCATTATATTATACCTTTTTCTCCTATGATATTTCACAGCAGACTTTTATGTAAAGCTTTCAAACCCTATTCAGGGTAGAAGCATTTACCCATTTATCGATTTGTGTGTACCAGTACCTCTGTATTTGCATCTGGGACAGATAAACAACCCCCATTAGACAAAGAACTCCTCAAGGACAGGGACGAGGCCTTACTCATCTCTGTCTCCTTAGTACCAATCCTGGACTTGACATGTCGTCAACACTTACTAAACACTTATTGGATTGAATTTTGAAATATCCCCAGGTAATCTTTGGAAGATCAAATTGCCAAAATCCGCTGGATCATCGAAAAAGCAAGAGAGTTCCTGAAAAACATCTATTTCTACTTTATTGACTAAGCCAAAGCCTTCAACTGTGTGGATCACAATAAACTGTGGAAAATTCTGATAGAGATGGGAATACCAGACCACCTGACCTGCCTCTTGAGAAACCTGTATGCAGGTCAGGAAGCAACAGCTAGAACTGGACATGGAACAACAGACTGGTTCCAATTAGGAAAAGGAGTACATCAAGGCTGTATATTGTCACCCTGCTTATTTAACTTATATGCAGAGTACATCATGAAAAACGCTGGGCTAGATGAAGCACAAGCTGGAATCAAGATTGCTGGGAGAGGTATCAATAACCTCAGATATGCAGATGACACCACCCTTATGGCAGAAAGTGAAGAGAAACTGAAAAGCCTCTTGATGAAAGTGAAAGAGGAGAGTGAAAAAGTTGGCTTAAAGCTCAACATTCAGAAAACTAAGATCATGGCATCTGGTCCCATCACCTCATGGGAAATAGATGGGGAAACAGTGGCAGACTTTATTTTTGGGGGCTCCAATATCACTGCAGATGGTGACTGCAGCCACAAAATTAAAAGATGCTTACTCCTTGGAAGGAAAGTTATGACCAACCTAGATAGCATATTAAAAAGCAGAGACATTACTTTGCCAACAAAGGTCCGTCTGGTCAAGGCTATGGTTTTTCCAGTGGTCATGTATGGATGTGAGAGTTGCACTGTGAAGAAAGCTGAGTGCTGAAAAATTGATGCTTTTGAAGTGTGGTGTTGGAGAAGACTCTTGAGAGTCCCTTGGACTGCAAGGAGTTCCAACCAGTCCATCCAAAAGGAGATCAGTCCTGGGTGTTCATTGGATGGACTGATGCTGAAGCTGAAACTCCAATACTTTGGCCACCTCATGCGAAGAGTTGACTCACTGGAAAAGACTCTGATGCTGGGAGGGATTGGGGGCAGGAGGAGAAGGGGACGACAGAGGATGAGATGGCTGGATGGCATCACCGATTCGATGGGCATGAGTTTGAGTAAACTCCGGGAGTTGGTGACGGACAGGGAGGCCTGGCATGCTGGGATTCATGGGGTCACAAAGAGTCGGACATGACTGAGTGACTGAACTGAACTGAACTGAATCTTTGGAAGAGTCTGAAAAACTATGTAGAACTTTAAACTACTGTCTCAGCACTTCAGTCCCCATTAGCTGAGGGAGCTTGTTTACATTCTAAGTCTTGTTGTAAGTGGGAAAAGAGAAGGTTTTGTTCTGCTAGAGTCCACATCTGAAATGCTAGAGCACCAGCAGTGTCCATGACATGCTTCCCCTGATATGCCACCCAGATCAGAGCACCCCCTGTACCACAGGAGCTTAGGAAATGTCTGCTGAATACGTTGAAAACTGAGGTTCTTTTTATCTTTCAGTAGAGAAGTGAGGAAAAGTTTTCTTCTGACGCCTCTTTTTGATTCTCCTCAATAATCAACATTGAATAAAAGGAGCATTACATGAGGTGAAAAACTAAGTTGCTGGACTCAGACCGACTTGGTTTCAAATCCTGGCTATACCACTAGCTTTGCAACCTCACCCCTTCTAATTAAGGAAGTTATATAAGTCTCCATTTACTCACTGTTTAATGGTGAGTAATCATAATACTCGTGGGATTACCGTGAAGATTTAATGATATACTGCAGTGTTCCTAGCCTGACACCTTGTACATTATGAATGCTCAAGGAATGGGGACCATCTTGCCCATTTTCTTAAATTTGTTCCAACCTCAAATAACAAACATCTCCCCTTAGGGAACTGAACTGTGGGTAGTATGCTTGTGACCAAAATGTCATCTATTTCAATACCTAACAGCATGGCAACTTAGATTGGTCCACCCTCCTTTCCTGAATCCGGGGTCATATAAGTTTTCACCCTTCTCCCTTCAGTGGAGAGCTGCAGGGAGGAACGAGAGGGGAGCAGGGCTAATTAATAGATAACTTCAAAATCCTCTTAACATCCTAGGAATAATTGAAAAATGACAGGGATTCTCGACTATTTCAAAGAGATAGTGAGATATGGGATTTGAATTTAAAGCAAGTGTCATTAAAAAGATTGAAATATTTGAGAGCTTCATGGCTGATTTCTGAGGATTAGATTTAGAAAAACAAACACTCTTTAAGTGAAGCATGGACTGAATTTATGAGTTAGAGATAATACTTTGCTTTGAAAGATAAATCTCTTCAAAGTGATGACAATATAAAAATATGTTTGCATTTAATTTCATGTTTATGAAAGACACTGTAGACTTACCTACATACAACTCAAGCTCTCAGGCCTACGAGTTGGTGATTAGTATAATCTCCTAGTGAAGCCTTGTCCTCAAGGCACCACAAACCCATCTGGTCCTTTGTATGCAGGGGAAAGAGAATGACATTAGCATTGTGTTTACACAAAGACCAACCTTGTATTTAGGGACAGGATGAAGGAACCACTGAATGCAGAGCTATTCAATAGGTTTGGGTCCCCTCAGTACAGAAATGTGCTTCCTTCAAGGTCATCAGCACCACTGCAGGGGGGTGTGGCAGGTGCTCCACAGCTGCCCACACTGGGGTGCAAAGAACTCATTCTTGGACTCTTCAGGTCCCTCTCATTGGTAAGGAGCCAAAATGACTGTTTTGTCTATCTGTTCCCCAACCTCATACCCCCAAATGGAACCTTCCCTTCTGGATTCAGAAACAACACAGATGTTATTGCTTCCCACATTATAATTATAAGCAAGCAAGCAAATGACTGCCAACCACTCTACACCCTGTACCCCTGAGGGGCCCCGACATGAACCATGAGGGCCCCTCATTGAGCGGGCAGTGCTCCTCCTGGAGAGTGAGACTGTCAGCACTGGCAGGGATTAACTTTGAGGATTTATACCTGTGTTTTCATATATCGCACAGTGGTTAAGAGCACGAGTTTGGAGTCTGCGTAGGTCAGAATCACTGTGCAGCCCTGGGAAAATCACTTTCTTCTTTGAGTATTTTTTTTTAATCTGTAAAAAGGGGATAATAAGAGCTGTTGTGATGATTAAATGAATTAATGTGTGTATTAATCTGCTTGAGTGACTATAACAAAACACCAGAGCTTGGGCGAATTAAATAACTTAAACTATTTTCTCATAGCTCTGACCTAAATCCAAAATCAAGGTTCCAATAGGGTTTAGTTCCTGGTGACAGCCCTCTTCCTGGCTTCCAATATCTGCCTTCTCACTGTGTCCTCATCTGGTGGAGACAGCAATCTCCCTTTCTTCCTTTTCTTATAAAGCACCTAATTCCATTATAGGGGTCCCACCCTCATGACCTCTTCTAACACAGATTATCTCCCTAAGATTTCATCCCCAAATACAGTCACATTGCAGGTTAGGTCTCAAACACATGAATTTTTAGGAAAAGCAAGTCAGTTCCTAGCAGTAGGTATAAAGAGTTTAGACCAGTCCTCAGTTCAGTTCAGTCGCTCAGTCCTGTCCAACTCTTTGCAACCCCATGAACCGCAGCACACCAGGCCTCCCTTTCCATCACCAACTCCCGGAGTTTACCCAAACTCATGTCCACTGAGTCGGTGATGCCATCCAACCATCTCATCCTCTGTCATCCCCTTCTCCTCCTGCCCTCAATCTTTCCCAGCATCAGGGTCTTTTCAAATTAGTCAGCTCTTTGCATCACGTGGCCAAAGTATTGGAGTTTCAGCTTCAGCATCAGTCCTTCCAATGAACACCCAGGACTGATCTCCTTTAGGATGGACTGGTTGGATCTCCTTGCAGTCCAAGGGACTCTCAAGAGTCTTCAACACCATAGTTCAAAAGCATCAATTCTTTGGCACTCAGTTTTCTTTATAGTCCAACTCTCACATCCATAAATGACTACTGGAAAAACCATAGCCTTGAATAGACGGACCTTTGCTGGCAAATTAATGTCTCTGCTTTTTAATATGCTATCTAGGTTGGTCATAGTTTTTCTTCCAAAGAGCAAGCGGCTTTTAATTTCATGGCTGCAGTCACCATCTGCAGTGATCTTGGAGACCAAAAAAATAAAGTCTGTCAGTGTTTCCACTGTTTCCCCTTCTATTTGACATGAAGTGATGGGACCGGATCCCATGATCTTAGTTTTCTAAATGTTGAGCTTTAAGCCAAATTTTTCACTTTCCTCTTTCACTTTCATCAAGAGGCTCTTTAGTTCTTCTTCACTTTCTGCCATAAGGGTGGTGTCATCTGCATATCTGAGGTTATGCATTAATTACTAAATAAATGATAACTACTTTGTTTTGTTGTGCCAGGTAATTTATATATTGTATTTGTTTAGTCACTAAGTTGTATCCAACTTTTTTGCCACCCCATGGACTGTAGCCTGCCAGACTCCTTCTGTCCATAGTATTTCCCTGGCAAGAATACTGGAGTGGGTTGTCATTTCCTTCTCCAGGAAAATTTATATATGATCTTGCTTAAAAATCACAGCAATTCAGACAGAAGTTTGTCCTCTTCATCTGAGAAGCTCAGAGAATTATCTGCCTTGACCTTGAGGTGACAAAGTTGATTTGACCCTAGTCTGACCCTAAAGTCAATGGGTTTTCTGTATTACCACTCTACTGCATCTTAAAAAAAAAGAAAAAACTAACTAAAGCTATACATTTTCTCTATCACTTTTAGTTATAAAAATATTCATATTTAAAAAACATTTTATGGAAATGAAACAGTCTTACAAATACCCTTTATTTTTTTTGTGGAAGTAAGTTTTAATGGCTTAAAATAAACAAAGGTCAATTTTTGACTCATGCTATAGGTCCAACTACAGATAGGCAGGGAGGCTCTACTCATCACCACTCAGGAACCTGGGCTGATAAAGCAACCACTATCCCTAAAACCCAATGAACTCACATCACTGGCTCGTGACCCAGGCCAAAAGTGGCACAGTTCATTTCCACAACTCATTGGCCAGGATCAATCACATGGCCCCACCTACCCACAATGTGACCAAGAAATACAGTCCACTATGGGCCTGGAAGGGAAGAAATCTATATACTGGGAGAAAGCATACCAGCACACATTAGGTAACACCTGACAGCCAGATGCTGAAGCATAGCTTTTCTAATACTGAAACAGGACTAAGAACATAATTATAAAACACAGGAAAAGCATTATCTCAGTTCCAACTGATGGGGTATTTTTTGTCTCAGTTGGTAGCTAAAAGCAGTATAATTATCCTTCCCACTCCCAGCCAAGACACTGCAGGAAAATGATTATCAACTTATGGAGATGTGACAGTGGGATAGGAGAAGAAAGAAGACGGTCAGAGAATGAAAAGAAGCCTCATCTCCCAAGTTTAAGAGATGATATCTTCATCTGTTTAGGCTTATATAAAAATTTTTAAAATACCATAGGCTGGATAGATTAAACTACAAATATTTATGTCCTGCATCTCTGAAGGCTAGGAAGTCTAAGATCAAGATGACAGCAGATTCAGTGTCTGGTAAGAACCTACTTTCTGGTATAGCCAGCTGCCTTCTTACTGTGTGCTCAAATGGCAGAAGGGATGAGAGCACTCTCTGGGGTCTTTTTATGAGGCCACTAATCCCCTTTGTGAAATCTCCACCCTCATGACCTAATCATCTCCCAAAGACCCCATCTCCTAATACTATCCCCTTAGGACGTACGCTTTGACCGTAAGAATCTGAGCCGGGGTGGGGAGGGGGGTCATATACATTCAGTCCATAGGATTCCAGCCTTTGTTGTTGTTGTTCAGTCACTCAGTTGTGTCCGACTCTTTGTGACCCCATAGACTGTAGCATACCAGGCTTCTCTGTCCTTCACCATCTCCTGAGTCAGTGATGCCATCCAACCATCTCATCTTCTGTCATCCCCTTCTCCTGCCTTCAACCTTTCCCAGAATCAGGGTCTTTTCTAATGAGTTGGCTCTTCACATCAGGTGGCCAAAGTATTGGAGCTTCAGTTTCAGCATCCATCCTTCCAATGAATATTCAGAACTGATTTCCTTTAGGATTGACTGGTTTGATCTCCTTGCTATCCAAGGGACTCTCAAGAGTCTTCTCCAACACCACAGTTCAAAAGCATCAATTCTTTGGCATTCAGCCTTCTTTATGGTCCAACTTTCATATCCATACATGACTACTGGAAAACCATAACTTTGACTAGACGGCCCTTTGTCGGCAAAGTAGTCTCTGCTTTTTAATACATTGTCAAGGTTTGTCATAGCTTTTCATCCAAGGAGCAAGCATCTTTTAATTTCAAGGCTGCAGTCACCATCTGCAGTGATTTTGGAGCCCAAGAAAATAAACTTATGGCCTCCTACACACAAAATATACTGATTTTACCTCAAAAGTCTTAACTTGTCCCAGCATCAACTCTTAAGTCTAAAGTCCAAAGTCCTGTTGAAATATCAAATAAATCATATATGGATGAGACTCAAGGTTTGATTTAGCCTGAGGCAAAATTTCTCTCCAGTTTTGAAACTTTGAAACCTAACTATGTATGTGTTTCTAAAATACAGTGGTGGGACAAGCACAGCATAGACATTCCCATTCCAAAAGAGAGAAACAGGAAAGAGGAAAGGAGTACCATATCATAAAGTCAAAACCTAATGGAGTAAATCTTCCATTAGATCTTAAGGTTGGAGAATAATCCTCTTTGACGTGATGCTCTGTCTTCTAGACCCACTGGAATGATATTGTCAACTCCACAGCTTGGCAGAACGCTGCCCAGGACAGCTGTCTGCAGTGGCCCTACCCAATCACAACCCTCTTCCAGGGCCACCAACACAGTTCTGCTGTGGACCCACCACTGAGGCACTAGGTGGAAGTCTCTTGATCAGTCAGACTGGAGTGGCAGCCTCACCCTTTGAAGCCACTCTGCCTCCTGGGTTCTTACACACCAAATCCTTGGTGTAAGTAGTAGCCCCAGTGATTTCTTAACCGTTTGGGGGGGAGAAGAGGGTAGTCAGGTCATACTTCCCTTGTCTATAAGAAATACACCAGGATTCTGTAGAGATGAATGTTTAGGTCAAGGGTGCATATTCATAGTAATCTCCTTATCATAACCCCTCTCTCCTCTCTCAGGGTTCCAATTGCCTGTATATTAGACTGCTTTAAGTAGTCCCATGACTCACTCATGCACTCTTCATTTATTTCAGATCTTTTTCTTTTTTTCCTGTGTTTCATATTGGATAGCTTCCATTACTAAATCTTCAAGTTCACTAATCTTTTCCTTCTTCAATATCCAATCTGTTGTTTATCCTATCCATCATATTTTTCATCTTACATATTCCACTTTCTAGCTCTAGAAAATTGTATATAGTTCTTCTATCTTCTATGTCTCTACTTAACATATGCAGTGTTTCCTCTTTTTCTTGAAAATATGAAATATAGTTATAACAATCACTGCATGTTTCTATTAACTGATTTTTCTCCTTTTATGGGTCATATTATCCTGTTTCTCTGTATGCCTGGTAATTTTTTATTGGATGCCAGGGATGGTGAATTTTTCTTTATTGAGTGCTGGATATTTTTATATTCCCATATTTTTCAAGCTTTATTCTGGGATACAGTCATATCGTTTGAAAAGAGTTTCGGTTTTTTTGAGGCTTGCTGTTAAGATTTGTTAGGTAGGACTCAGTAGCTTTTGTTTAGGTCTACATTTGTTGAACCACTGAGGCAATACCCTTCAGAATACTCTTATCTCTCTGATGTCCTGTGTACTATGACATTTTCCACTCTTAGGTGCTTGGCACATAACTATTTCCAGCTCTGCATGAGTGTCATGAAATGTTCCCACTGCTCCTTTTTGTCATTTCTTTCCCCAAATTTGTGAAGTCTCCCACAAGCATGTAGTAGGAGTCAGAAGAAGATCTCAAGAGGACGGATCTCTCTAGACCCATCCAGCTCCCTCTTTGTGAACTAGAGACATTTTTGGCTTCCCCAAACTCCAAACCACAACTCTTCACATCATGGAGGTCGCTGGGATCCCTCATTTCCTCTTCCTTGTACTGCAGCCTGGGCTTCCCAGGCAGCACTAGTGGTAAAGAACCGGCATGCCAATGCAGAAGATGCAAGAGACATGGGCTCAATCCCTGGGTCAGGAAGATCCTCTGGAGGAGGGCATGGCAACCCAACTCTAGTATTCTTGCCTGGAGAATCCCATGGACAGAGAAGCCTGGCAGGCTACAGTCCATAGGGTCGAAAAGATTCAGACACAACAGAAGTTACTTAACACATGTGCATGCATACTGCCCCCTAGACCTCACTCCAGGCACTAAGCTGGAGAAGTCATATGTTCACCCTGTTTGTTTTTGCACCCTCAGAGATAATGTCCTGTGTTGCCTGATAGACAATGTCTGAAAAACTTTGCTTCATATATTTTGTCCAGTTTTCAAGTGGGAGGATACATTCAGTCTCTATTTCCCTTCCTGTCCATAAAGACATTTTTTAAAAAGGAGAAATTGGCTCCTTTTTATTTTTGCTTAATCATCACACATTTAAGTGAGATAAAATGCTTTTCTCTTACATAAAGTGAACAATTGAATTAAATTGGAAAATATGACACTCAGAAGTTAACTCAACATTTATTTTCATCAATTGGAAGCCATAGTTATATTTTGAAGTCATCTTTTATTTGCCATTTTTTTTCAGTTGTCCTTACTTTTACTAATTTCAATCACCGTGGGATATATTTAACATTCTAAAATATTTCTTGTACATTTATATTATATTTTAATATATTCTTATAGAATTTTTAAACTGGAAAAAGTCTTAGCCATTCTGTAATGAAATCTCTTATTTCTCTACATGACTAGTAGACCTAGTGAGGTTTTTTTGGTGCAATATGACACAGTTACCCACAAGCAGAGTAGAAACTAGAAGCCATTTTTCCTTTCATTAAATCACTGAGTACTAAGCAGTCAGCTAGGGAGTTCAAATGAGTTCCAGGCACTGCTCTAGACATTTTCTGCAAATTTACTTCCTTTCCTACACTAGTGACGCTCACAGTCTGATAGTGGTGACAGTCATGTAACAGATAATTAGAATGCATTGTGGAAATCACGACTGGAGAGGAAGATATTTTCCCCCTTAATATTAGACACAAAACTTTTTCAACATTTCGTCCCAGTGTGACACATACAAAAAAAGCACATAAAATGAACTCACCATGTAATCCCCATGAAAAATCAAGAAACAGAATATTGCCAGCCCCTGAAAAGCCCCCTTCCAGTCAAGCCACCTGGGAAAGTACAGCGTATCTTCCCCAGGATGGGCCACATAAGATGAACGCAATGTGGAAAATGCAACTGGGAGGAAGCTACAACTCCCAGTTCACTGCTCTCTCCACTGCAACATATGTCCCTGTAGTGAAAGCCCTCCAGGATCTTCCAAAATTCAGATGCCACAGAAACCTCTTCTAAAGTGATTGGGAAAGTTAACATATTGAAGAGATTCTGCCTGTGGGAATATTGACAGGGGTTCTCTCTTTTTTTTTTCCTGGTGTTAGTAACTTTATGATAACAAGTGGGTTTCTCTCCATCCTACGGACAGCTTTAGTCCTTCAGGCTTGGCCTTTTGGCACTGGGGCTTCCCTGGTGGCTCAGACAGTAAAGAATCGGCCTGCAATGCAGGAGACCCAGATTTGATTCCTGGGTCAAGAAGATCCCCTGGAGAAGGGAACGGCAACCCACTCCAGTATTCTTGCCTGGAGAATTCCATGGACAGAGGAGCCTAGCAGGCTACACTCCATGGGGTCACAAAGAGCTGACACAACTGAGTGACTAACACTTCCACTTTTCACTTTTGGCACTTCACTTAGGGGAAAAGGAAAGGGAGGCAGAAGGAATATCTAATATTATTAAAATGTCTGTGACAAAAAACACCTGGAACATTTACACATTTCTATTTTGATAAATGTATTGTAAGGTTGCTGTTAACACTAACCCTAATTATTAAATGAATTTTTAATGCTGAAAAAAAATTTTAATTAGCACTGGGAATGAACATGTGGAATGATAACTGGAGATGCAAGTACAAGAAATGAAATGTTGCTCTGAGGAGATTCAATATGACTTCTGCTTGTCCCTTGGTTATATTTCACAAAATCAAATGTGCCTTTCATTTCTTTGTTAAACTTTTTCCATTAAAATGAAATCTGTAATGCTTCACAAATTTTGTAATCCCACAACTCATACAATTAGCTAACACACCATGAAAACCAGGTGTTATTATTTCAAATATATATGAAAAACACTAGTCATGATTTTATATCACTCCAAAGGCCCCAACTGAGGATAATATGTCTATGGGTTGGATAAACATATGAATCTTATTAAATCCTATAGGTAGCTCCTTGTGTGTGATTTACTCAGTCATGGCCAACTCTTTTCGACCCCATGGACTGCAGCCCACCAGGCTTCTCTGTCCTTGAGATTTTCCAGACAAGGATACTGGAGTGGGTTGCCATTTCCTTCTCCAAGGGATCTTCCCGACCCAGGGATCAAACCCAGGTCTCCTGCACTGCAGGCAGAGTCTTCTAGCTCCATAAAATATTGTATTATTCAAAATACCTGTATTATCCATAAAATATCTGTATTATTCAGAAGCTGGTTGCCAGACTGGCTGCTTCAATGATTTTCATTACAATTACAGGAATTATTTTCTTTATCCCCTATTGTTCCTGCCTCAGAATTGAAAGGGAAACAAAATACATAGCATTATGTTGTCAATGGATTTAAGGTTAGCTTGTAAGTATAATCTGTGATGCTACATACTTCAGAACAACATATCTTTCACCTTTAAATGATGTGTATATTTTCTTTCAGATGATCTAGCTCAGGAAACAATCTATGGCAACTCCTTTAACTTATTCAAATCAAACTTTACCTAAACATACCACTTAACAAAAATAAACCTATGAACCAGAACCGTTTGAAAGATGACAAAATAGACCTTAACAAAATTAAATCATACCTCTATAGATGCGGTCTTGTCACATCTGATCCAGCATCTAGCCCAGTCTAATGCTTTACCAAATTTTTCAACGCCAAATTTTCTCCCCTTCTAAGCATGAAACAATGACACCCAACTTATAATTTAAAATGTATGTCTCTTCATCCTAGATGGCATTCCAACATCGTGGGTTTTTTTCTTTTTTTTTTTAGTTGGAGGCTAATTACTTTACAATATTGTAGTGGTTTTTGCCATACATTGACATGAATCAGCCATGGATTTACATGTATTCCCCATCCCAATCCCCTCTCCCACCTCCCTCTCCACCCGATTCCTCTGGGTCTTCCCAGTGCACCAGGCCCGAGCACTTGTCTCATGCATCCAGCCTGGGCTGGTGATCTGTTTCACCCTAGACAATATACATGTTTCTATGCTGTTCTCTCTAAACATCCCACCCTCGCCTTCTCCTACAGAGTCCAAAATTCTGTTCTGTACATCTGTGTCTCTTCTTCTGTTTTGCATATAAGGTTATCATTACCAACTTTCTAAATTCCATATATATGCGTTAGTATACTGTATTGGTTTTTATCTTTCTGGCTTACTTCACTCTGTATAATGGGCTCCAGTTTCATCCATCTCATTAGAACTGAACATCGTGGTTTTATGCAAACTCTATTGAGCATAAAAGGACAAGGTCTTCTCAGGTCCAGGCAGAGAAATGCCTCACAGGCTGACCCTGTTGAGTGGCAGCTTTCTCTGTCTTTCTCTGCAGTCTTCCTTGCCAGAGAAGCACCTTCTCAAGTCCTTTTCCACATCTGCTCTCAGGTGCAAGCACTGCACTTCCATACTGTTTAAAGTCTTGCAATGTGTATGACAGGAAAACTCATCATTGAATGAATCCCACAGTTGGGAACACACAATTTGAAAACAGAGCCATTTGATCAGATCCTGCCATCATTCCGGCCAATTTATGAATTAGTAGAGTAGGTACCTTGCCTGGTGGCTCAGACAGTAAAGAATCTGCCTGCAGTGCAGCAGACACAGGTTTAATCCCTGGGTCTGGAAGATCCCCTGGAGAAGGGAATGGCAACCCACTTCAGTATTCTCACCTGGAGAATTCAATGGACAGAGGAGCCTGGCAGGCTAGAGTCCATGGGGTCACAAAGAGTCGGACACAACTGAGCAACTAACACTTTCACTTCAACTTTTTTCACAATAGGTATCTTCGTGCATCTGTACCCTTGGCAGGATGCATTGAGAGCAAACAATTCTTCTATAAATGGTTTAAAATTAATGATTCAAAAAGAGACTAACTGCTCACTAAGGATCTACTCATAGAGCTGAGCCCTATGTACAATCTGAGAAGTCTTTAGTTATCTTATAAAGATGAAATAGTCTATTACACTAGAGTTTAAGTAGGTACAATTTCTAAATGGGCTGATGGATTAGAACTAGAGACTCTGTGCTTTTCAGGCTTTGCCAAATATTTATATATGAACATGGCCTCTGCGGAGTCCTGCTTGCACAGTTACAATTTTATGGTTCATTTATGAATTCCCAAATGGGTCAGGATGAGCTCTGGGGAAGCTTATTATTCCCCACTGTGAGATGATTACTTGACTCAACCCTCAGTCATACTAGGACTTGGTGATGACATAATGTACTGTGTACTGAGCCATCTGCCCAAAAGTTGTATCAACTTTCTCTTTCTGGGGCCTGGCAATTTTTGAGATACTGATAAGAAGGAAAAAGATATGATTCTAGAAGAGACTATTCCTCGAAACTTCCTACTGACTCCCTCCTTACATGCAGTTAGTATGGGCGGGGGCGGTCAGGAGGGGTTCCCACTCCCATTTGGAGAGGATCCTGTGGCACATTTCAATCAGGTTCCTTGGTGGATTCACTCTCACTCTCCTTACCCCCTGAAGTTCCCATCCCTTCCCCCCCACACTACCCCCACCCCCCCCTTTTCTCTCTTCCCCCACCTGCAAAGTCAATTAGAGCAAATCAGATACAGCAGAAAGCCGGACAAAGAGAGCCAATTGCCCACAACTTCCTCCACCATCTCGCCCCTCATTCCCACTTGGCCCTCCTTCCCTCCTCTCAGAGACACTTAAGCCACCTAAGAATCACCTAGAGATCTGATTTAAAATGTAGATGCTTGTGTCCCGTTGCAGGCCTACTGAATCAGAAATGGGGAAAGTGGCCAGGAATCAGCATTTCAACAAGCCCTGCCCTTCACTCTTGGCACACCGGCCTCTTCAGAACCTCTAGCCACTGTATTGGCTCAGGGGAACCGCAGAAACAGGAATGTAGCAGTCCAGGTCTCATCGCTGACAATCCATAGCCTAATTAATTGGACTCCCCAAGCATCAATGACATTATCCAGCAAACCCTTTACTCTCTTCCTTCACAGAGGCATAGCCAAGGGCACAGCCAGAGGGGTCCCCAAGACTCGGTGTACAGGCAGGCAAGTGCAGCTTCCCTTCACTGCAGCACACAAACCCCAAGCAACAGAGCACCCCAGAACCCCAGATTTAAAGCCTGGCTCCACCTTGACTCTACCCGGATTAACCCTATCTGATTCCCATTTTGCCTGAATCAGAACGATATTTCATACATTTTCTTGACTCATTCAAGTGAGAGCTTGCCTACAATGCTGCTTTTTCAAATAGGAAGGCACACAGTGAATTCTTTTCTCTCTTTCCCTTCTGACCCCCACTACTTTCCTGGGTCTCTCTCTCCTGTTAACAGTTTTAGAGAAAAAAGTCTCACCAAAGGTGCCTCAGAACTTGCCCAAGTTTGTGTGTTGCAGTTCTGAGGTAGCTTAATAACTAACTGGGTTTTAGTTTAACAGCAGAGAGAGTACTTACCATGGCTATCCTTTACACTAAAGCACTGGGAATCGGTTGCTTCAAAAGAAATGGGTTCAGTACTACAAATTTCTTCTTCAACCACTCTGTTGTATTATTTATGAAAATAAACTTATTTTGAAGCACTGTGGCAAATAACACAATGACAATAGGATCATGAAGCTTTAAAATCATTATTAAAAGCTTTAGCGTAAAAAAATAAAATAAAATAAAAGCTTTAGCATAGCTTCAGACAATAAGAATTTACCTCCAGTAGGGAGATATACTTTTCTTCCATAAATACAATGTCAAGGCTTGTGAACCTTAGTTGTTTTTTTTAATTAAGTACAATAAATAAAGTTTGGAACAGTTTGTTTTATTGTTGATGGTTAGATATTCCAAAGATTGCTCCACTAAGAATTAGAAGTAGCTGCAATGCTTTGATAAATGAGCAGCACATTTTCAGTGTGAAATGTTCAAAATACACTGAACAAATGCTGAATCTCACTCTGAGAGAGAGAATTATCTCTCTTATCCACACTTATCTTCCATCATTATTTTTTTAAGATACAACAGAATGATTTGGCATATGCTGGGGGAAATGTTATGCAAATTTTGATATTTTCTCAACAGTACAAATTGGAATATGGCTTACTGTTGCAATAATTGATTTATAGGTGATATTCCTAAGGAATGTGACAATCACAGATTACAACACGCATTTTTTAAAAATTATTTCTTATTATAGAAGTAACATAGAAATATTATAAAAGATAGACAATATTTTTTTTAAATATTCAATAGAAGAAAATTAAAATAATATGTTCTTTAATCCAACACTATCTGATCATGATAATCACTATTCACTCAATAATGACCACAGTTAGTGCTTTGATAGCTATTATTGCAATCTTTTTTGTAACACAGCTTAATATTGCCTTCTAAAATATTTTTAGAATACTTTCTAACTATCTGTTAAACTATTTATGAAGATAAGTGGAATTTCTCTTTTTCTAATAGGTTTTTACTGGATGTAGGAAAACTGTAGATACTTTACAAACTTATTTTATAACTGAATACCTGCTGAACTCTTACTAAATGTAATTTCATTTTAATTGTTTCTCTTGAGTTGTCCAAGTAGACAGTTATATCATTTGAGAAAAAGAATATTTTTCCTCCAGAAATATTTATATATTTTCTCATTTAAATGTCCAGAATCTTGTCAACTCAGAGTAGTGGTTATCTTGGGTATCCTTAGGATAGCCTAGGTTTTCACAAATTTCAAAGAAATAATTCTAGAGGTTTCTGTCAAGTATGATGTGAGCAACTGGTTTCAGATAGATAATCTTAGACATTTCAGTGAGAGATTCCATACACTAAGAAATTTTAAAATCAGAATTGATTAATTGAAGTCTTTGTATGTCTACTAAAATGGTCAAATCTACTTTTCCTTTGGCTCTGACAAATTACAAATAAATTTTCTAATATCAATCCATACTTGGATTCTTAAAACTATTCTTCATTACCATAATTTAATCTTTTTAATGTAGGTCTTTATCCACTTGTGAGTGTTTAGAATCAATAGTCTGTTTTTAATGATTGTAGGCTATTTCTAAAAATAACTTAAAAACTACTTTTCTTATTACAGAAGTATTGCTTTAATATTTTAAAACATTAAAATAAAAATACACAAAAAGTGAAAAAAGTAGAATTCCCCTCATGATCCTTCAAGTCTCACTCTGAAAATTATCACTATTAATCCTTTGGCTTATCTTGAATTTAGTTAATTCCTTATTGATAAATGTTTGGATGGTTTCAAGTGTTTTGCTGTTATAAACAACACTGTAGTGAATAATCTCATATATATATACACACACACATATACTTATGTGTGTGTGTATATATATATATACACACACACACATTTTTTGGCATATATGTAAGAATATTTCTTCAAAAATACATTCTCAGATATAAAACTGCTTTTGTAAATGTTTTATTTTAATAAAAATAGCTAAACTGCTACTTTAAAACATGTACCGTATAAGCAGCTACCAGCTAACAATGTGTAAAACAGAAACTGTTTCTCCATACTTTTTGACACATTGGCATCATCAGTACTTTGACTACTAACAATATGATGGCTGAAAAAGCTATCTCATTGTTTGTTGTGTTCTTGTTGTTTAGTCGCTAGGTTGTATCTGATACTTTTCTGACCCTGTGGACTGTAGCGTGCCAGGCTCCTCTGTCCATGGGATTTCCCAGGCAAGAATACTGGAGTGGATTGCCAGTTCCTTCTCCAGATCATCTTCCCGACCCAGGGATCAAACCCACCTCTGCTGCATCAGCAGGCAGAATCTTTACCACTGAGCCACCAGGAATGCCCATCTCTTTGTTTAATTTGTATTAATTTAATTATTAGTGGGAATGAAGATCTTTATATGTTTATTAGTCATTTGTGTTTTTTATTGTGTGAATTACCTCTTCATGAAATGTATCCATTTGTGTATTAAGTGGTCTTCCATTTTCATATTAATTTTTAAGTGTTCGTTGTGTCAGGCATATTGGTTTCTGTCTCTAGGTGTTGCTCGGAATTTCCTGTGTTATTTTCCTTCTGATTTTATTCTGAATTTTGCTGTGCACATTTTTCTTGCTATATATGACACTGTTGTAGAGAACAGTGCCATAGAGTGAAGGTGGTAAATGAAATCAACCTGACTGGGTTCAAAATTCCAGCTTCATCATTTACTTACTGTTACTTAATCTCCTGCCTTGGTTTGTGATAAAATCTATGTACTTCATTGGGTTAAGGGTATTAAATAAGCAAAAGAAAATGTGAAGAGCCAAAAACAATGCCTAGCCCTTGAAGTATAAGTCGCTCAGTTGTGTCCAACTCTTTGTGACCCCATGGACTATACAGTCCATGGAAGTCTCCAGGCCAGAATACTGGAGTGGGTAGCCTTTCCCTTCTCCAGGGGATCTTCCCAACCCTGGGATTGAATGAGCCCTCGAAAATGTTCAATAAATATTGATCATTCCCATTGTCTTGTTGTTATTCAGTTGCTCAGTCGTGTCCAGCTCTTTGCGATCCCATGGATTGCAGCACACCAGGCTTCCTTGTCCTCCACTATCTCCCAGAGTGTGTTCAAACTCATGTCCATTTAATGCAGAGTTATCCTCCCCCAAGTTGAGAGGTAAGTATCTACTGTTTGGGAGATTTGTCTCTTCTCCCCCTTTAATTTTATTCAATTATGTATTTATATTAGCATCTAATCATGAATATTTATTTTGTCCTTTAGGTCATAATCCATGTATTGCTTCATTTTTTGATAATGAACCATTGTACTTATTATAAGCAAGAAGCAGGGGAAGATAAAAGAAAGGAAGGGATGGAGTAATGCGGGATGGTTCTTCTTATGGTTTTGTCACTAAGTTGTGTCTGACTCTTTGCAACCCCACAGACTATAACCCGCCAGGCTCCTCTGTCTGTGGGATTCTCCAGTCAAGAATACTGGAGTGGGTTGCCATTTCTTTCTCCAAGGGATCTTCTGACCCAGGGATGGAACCCATGTCTCTTGCATTGGCAGGTAGATTCTTTATCACGTCTTACAGTCTATCATTACCCAAATTTCCTTTGTGGCTTTTGGACATCATGTCAACCCTACAATTAGGAAGACATCTATCCAAATATATTTTTTAAATAAATAAAAATTCATGCTTCCTACTATTGCTTTTTTAGTTTATTTGGTTTGTTAGTTTTCTATTTGTAAATATATGTCTAACTCTGTGCTTTATCTAGAATTTACATCAGTGAATCCAGGTTCGTTATTTTCCAAATAACTAGACAATTTTTACAACACTATTTTTTTCTTAATAATCCATCTTTATCTCATTGACCTGAAATGCCTTCTTCATCACATAAATTTTCATATTTTTTAATTTACCTTTGGAGTATCCCAGAATCACATTATTATAACATATTTTAATATTTGGCATGGTATTGATATTTCCCCAGTTTTAAAACTTCTTTTTCATTCTCACATGTACCTTCTTACAGAAAATCTTTAGTCATTTTCTCACATTTCAGAAAAAGTCTGTTGATAATTTGGAATTGCACTGTTTATATATTGATTTAGAGAGAACTTAATTTTTATAATATTAATTAATCCTATCTAAAGCCAATTTTTTGAGTTTTTCAAAACCTTTATTTATGTATTTTTCAAATTATTTTAATTTGAATCAAGCATGATACAGTACATTTTGAGTCTCTCTACCTAAAATAAGGATTTTAAGACACTTTTACCCTCTCTCTTACTTACACCATATTGCACTTTTTCTCAGCCTATTTCTGATGTTTTCTCTAATTAGCATATACAATTAAAATGATGTATTATTAATCGTTCTTAAATTTTATAATTTTCATAATCAGATTTAACTCCATAAGTAGTTTCCAAAAATAGAGGATGGAATTTCTTTAACTACTTTCCTGTTACCAATTTCTTTAAGGCTTTAATTATTATAGCAGTTTTAAGTTCACAGCAGTATTAATCAGAAAGTACAGTTTCCATATACTATGACCCCACACACTCACAGCCTCCCCCACTATCAACATCCCACACCAGAGTGTTACATTTCTCATAATCAATAAACCTGCATTGACAGATCATCACCCAAAGTCCACAATTTACATCAGGGTTCACTGTTGGTGTACAGTCTGTGTTGTTGTTGTTATTGTTTAGTCACTAAGTTGTGTCTGACTCTTTGTCACCCCATGGATTGTAGCCTGCCAGGCTCCTCTGTCTACGGGGTTACCCAGGCAGGAATACTGGAGTGGGCTGCCATTTCCTTCTCCAGGGCATCTTCCTGATCCGGGGATCAAACCCATATCTCTTACATCTCCTTCACTGGCAGGAAGGTTCTTCACCACTGAGCCACCAGGGAAGCCCGTACATTCTGTGGGTTTTGACAAATGTATAATGATATGTACCCACCATTATAGCATTATACAAAATAGTTTCACTGTCCTAAAATTCCTTTGTGCTCCAATTATTCATTCTTCCCTGTCCCTCAACCTCTGGGAACTACTGATCTTTTTACAGTCTCCATAGTTTGGCCTTTCCCAGAACGTCATGTAATTGGAATAGTATGTAGCCTTTTCAGATTGGCTTCTTTCACTTAGTAATATGCATTTCAAGTTCCTCCATGTCTTTTTATGACTTGATAGCTCATTTCTTCTAGTGCTATATAATATTCTATCATCTGGATATGCTGCGCTGCACATAGTCACTCAGTCAGGTCCAACTCTTTGCATCCCCATGGACTGTAGCCTACCAGGCTCCTCTGTCCATGGGGATTCTCCAGGCATGAACACTGGAGGGGGTTGCCATGTCCTCCTCCAGGGATCTTCCCAACCCAGGGATTGAACCCAGGTCTCCTGCATGGCAGCAGGGTCTTTACCCTCTGAGCCACCAGGGGAGCCCACCTGGATATACCACAGGTTATTTATCCATTCACCTACTGAAGGACATCTTGGTTGCTTCCAAGTTTGGGCAATTATATATAAAGCCGCTAGTAGATGTGCAGTGTTATCTCATTGTCACTGTAATTAGCAATTACCTAGCAACATATAATGCAGAGCATCTTTTCATATGCTCATTTGCCATCTGTTTATCTTCTTTGATGAGGTGTGTCCGTTCAGGTCTTTTGCCCATTACTTAACCTTTTCTTTTTTATTGTTGAATTTTAAGAATTCTTGAGATAGTTAAGATAACAATTATTTACCAGTATATCTTTTGCAAATATTTACTCTCAGTCTTGGGCTTGTCTTCCCACTCTTTTGACAGTGTCTTTTGCAAAGCAGAAGCGTTCATTTTAATGAAGTCCAGTTTATCAATTATTTCTCTGATGGGTGATTGTGTCTTTGGGGATCTATCTAAAAAGTCTTCACTATACCAAGGTCATCTAGACTTTTTCATATGTTATCTTCTAAGAGTTTTATAGTTTTGCACTTTACAGTTAGGTCTATGATTCATTTTAATTTTTGTGAAGGGTGTAATGTCTGTCTAGATTCACTTTTTTGCAACTTGATGTCCAGTTTTTCTAATACCATTTGTTGAAAAAAGTAAATTTTCTCCATTTTCTTTATTGCCTTTGCTCCTTTGTCAAAAGTCAGTTGATTATATTTCTGTGAGTTTATTTCTGAGCTCTCTATTCCTTTGATCTATTTGTGTATTCTTTTGTTATCAATTTTTAACTTTATGCATTTTTGTCAAAGATCACAGTCTATATGATAATGTTAATTATATATGTAGAGACTTGAACATGGTCAATTTCTATAAATGGTTCATACATACTTTTCAAAGTGTCTTTTCTAATTGTTGGGTTCAGAGTTTAATAAATCATAACTGTTGTTCAAGTTTTTTTAATTCTTATTGTCTTCTAGATGATTTATCAATGACAGGTATATTAAAAGTTTCCACTATCATCATGAAATTATTTTATTTTTGTGATTCTTTCTATATTTAAAGTGTATAATTTGGAAATGTGTTGTTTAGGGCTTTAAAGTTCAAGACTGTTACATCGTCAGGGTGAATTGTTCCTTTTAACATTATATAGCGATCTTTATTCCTATTAATACTTTTTTTTTAATGTCTAGTTCAACTGATATTAATTTGGTTATTCCAGCCTTCTTTGCACTAGTGTTTGTATTAGTATTTGCTTTGTATATCTTTTTGAAATTTTTAATGCTATATTGTTTTTGACATTGTATAAAATACAACAGGTATAAAATGAATATAATAGGAATGTGTATTTTTATCTAGTTTACTAATTTATTTATTACTTTTACCATTTTATCTTACTGTTCTATTTGTTTTTTTTTTTTTTTAACTGGAGAAGAAGGTGCTTTTTTGTTCCCTTTCCATCTTCAAAATGATCACTTTTTCTTCACTCCCGTTCTTCTATTCACTGGTTAGAAGTAATCATTTTATTTCCCTCCCTCCAATAGTTATCCTTAAATTTTTAACACAAATATGTGAATTGACAAAAGTCAATATTTTTACTCTCCAGCTGAACAATAAAATAGACCTCAGATTCCATCTTTCACATGCTTGAATATTTAATATTTTCATTCAACTTTATTTATTAAACTCTCCAAATTAGTCATCATTATTAGTTTTTTAGCAAATACTTACTCAAGTTACCTAAATGTTTAGAAATTTCTTTGCTTACCACTGTTTTTCTTTTTTACAACCAAATACTTTCTTGGTTAAATTTTTTCCTTTCTGGTACTTATCTTTAAAATCTTTTTTTTTTTTTAATTTTTTAGGTCTTAGAAAATTTCTAGGTCCTAAGAGCTCGGCTTATAGTTTGTCATAAATAAAACAGTCCTGTCTGATTATTAATTAGGATATATGAGAAAGTAAATCAATCATTTTACAGAAAGTTGTATGAAAAAAGTACCACAAAAGAACTCAATAGTACTGATTCATGAAAGAAAAAGAAAGATCAAAGAAGGGTCTTCATCTTCAGTAGAGATGGCAATTGAAAAAAGACTTAATCAGTAGGTTTTTTACTAAGGAAGAGGAGAGCAGGTGATGGAAATTACTCAGAACAGGGAAAGTACAGGGCACATTCAGAAACCAGCCATTTGGGTATCACTTAAAGTAACTATGGCTTCCCTGGTGGCTCAGATAGTAAAGAATCTGCCTGCAATGCAGAAGACCCAAGTTCGATCCCCAAGTCAGGAAGGTCCCTGGAGGAGGAAATGGCAACCCACTCCAGTAATCTTGCCTGAAGAATTCCATGGATAGGCTATAGGCTACTTACAGTCCATGGGTTTCAAAGAGTTGGACATGATTGAGAGACTAATCCACACACAAGATTTAAAAATAACTTTTAGGACTTCCCTAGTGGCTCAGAAAGTAAAGAATCTGCCTGCCATGCGGGAGACCTGGGTTCGATCCCTGGGTTGGGAAGATCCCCTGGAGGAGGGCATGGCAACCCACTCCAGTGTTCTTGCCTGGAGAATCCCCATGGACAGAGGAGCCTGGCGGGCTACGTTCTTGGGGTCACAAAGAGACAGACACAACTGAGCGACTAATACTTTAAAGTAACTATAAAAGATAAGGAGAGACAAGATGATAAAAACAGCGTGAAGTATGAGAATGGCTGTCCTCAGATAACAAGCTAACAAACATAGATAATTAAAGCTTATGGGGAGCTGATGACGGTTCTAGAGTAATGGGGTGGCTCAATTGGATATTTTGGGTTTGGGAAGACCAATCTGAACCCAAGGACCTAATGAATCAAAGAGATAGAAAGGATGGAGACCACCTAAAAGCCATGTTGTATAATCAAGAGATAATTAGGACCTGAACCATAAAATGGCAGTCTTGGGACTGAAAAAAAGGAAACCAATTAAAAGAGGTATTGCAGCATTAAATTTCTACATGAACTTTTTTTTTTCCTTCAGTCCTTGTAGGTTTTCTGGCTCCTGCCAATGTGTCTGGACTCTGTGTTTTCTATTTTGCATAATGTCTAGTAATATGCTTTTCCAGTTTTTCTCAATAAAATAATTTCTCACCTAGTCAGTCCTAACCCTAATTCTAAGAGGGAAATAGCACTCTAGTTTGCCTACCCAGATCAGACTCACAGCTACCTGGTCGCTAAGAATTTTCTGCCCTTAAGTCTGGATTTTTTGAGCCACTGACATCCTAACCAGACAATGAGTCATAGATTAATTGAGGAGGTGACCAATAAGCCAAAAGGAAACAAAGAGAGAGAAATAGGTGGGACTGATGAGACCAGAAAAAAAATATTTTGGAGGTTTATGCATCTTGTACCCATTTAGGTGCAGGATCCATAAACCTCCACTTGTAAACTTGACCTTTACAAAAAAGACAGTGGTTGTCTGATTAACCAAGCTTTCTGTGCCTGTTTTGGCGAGGAGCCTTCTGTTAGGCAGGATTCACACTATGGACAATGTCATAGACTGGTTGTTTCAGAGACAGGACACTTTCCAGGATCACAGTAGTTCTTCTCCAGAGTCATTAACACTTGACCTCAGAGTGCTAATCAGGACATACCACTCTTCCTCTCAGCCGGTGAGCAGAGTACGCTGCCAGAATAACTTTTAAATCAATTAGGATCTTCCTCCTTGGGATATCACAAATAGTGATAAAGGAGGCCATCGTTTCACACACACACCTTATCGTAAGTTTTCTGAAAATATTTTCAAAGTAATTGTGACAAATCATCTGAAAGAAATTCCTGCCTGTCAATGAAAATGGCTCACAGAGTTTATTTTCTTGGAATTTAATGCTACTTCTAGAGTAAAGCTTTTACCTAAGTTACACTGATTGATTAAAAGATCAGATATAAGCCTGAATCCAGTCAAGTATACTCAGCCTTTGCACTTCATGGATAATATGATATTCATAATAATCACATATTAAATTTTGATCATAAGGTAGGCTTATACTTCCTGGGGGGGAAACCATACTTTCTACTCTTAAATGTATTTAATTCAATTAGTCTCAATTATTCCTTTAAGCAATATTTATAACTATTTTTTTCCTTAGATACTATAGCAAATCTTCAAATTCAGAGTTCTTACACACACCAAACCAGATAACAACAATGCTTTGAGCAGGAAAGGTATCAAGGCTCCACATCTAAAGATATAAACATCTAATCAACAATTCAAAATACAGGAATGGGGAAAAAATTATTGAAACAAGATCTCCAAATCATTTTAAAAATCAGCAGCATAGTTATAACCTGAAGAAAAAGCACCAAAACCACAGACATAAAAGAAAAAATTTATAAACTAGACTTTATCAAGATAAAAAACTTTGTCATCAAAGTACACCATAAACAGAGTGGAAAAAAGCACAAAAACATCAAATGTTTGATCACGGAAACTTTTCCCCTCACAATACATTTTTATCCTACATCAAAAATTTCCCAGATGCAATTTAACTATAATAGTCACTAACCTGCATTTTACAAATCACTATTGGTTATAATGTAATAATTACAGAGAATACAGGGAAGAGCTGTAACACCTGCAACTGAGCTTGAAATTCGTACTTACTAAGCAATGGATAAGGAAGTTGATATTAAAAGAATGTATAATAACAGTGTCAAGTTGGGGTAGAAAAGCAAAGGTCACTACTATTGAGCAGATGCTAGGTTTAAACTATAGATAAGCTCAGTGATGCTCAGGTTTTATAGCTAGACATTCATTTTCTCAAATTCCAATGAGAAATATAACTCTGTTACTGTAAGTCTCTAGCTCCTAATCCACCTCTTCCCACTGAAACTATTATATATATCAAATGCCAGTTTTCTTACATAAAGCTTGATGGCCTCATGGACCATTCTTAACATGGTTTGGCACTCAAGGAAAGAATAATCCTGAGAGTTGAAACATAATAATAATAATAAAACCCTAATTATAACTTCATTGAAATCACCAAAGTAGTATTTCATTTATAACCTACATTTTTTTTAATTCCCTTTCCCTAACTCTTCTTTCAATTTTATTCAATCATAGCAGGTTCTCTCTCATTTCTTTTTTCCATTTCTACAAACTCCCAAATATCCCCAAAGCCCTAGTCTCAGGAGAATCACTCCTTTTATTTTCCATATCTATTCTATGGCTTTTCGGTAACTCTTCTTATTGCAATGTAAATCTAACTAAACTTCCAAATATCTCCAGTAATTTTTCTCTTAGCCCATTGCTTCCATGAACTTATCAGTCCACTACTGTATGTTTGAGGGGCTTCCCTAGTAGTTCAGTGGTAAAGCATCTGCCTGCCAAGCAGGAGCTGTGGGTTGGATCCCTGCCTCAGGAAGATCCCCCAGAGGAGGAAAAGGCAACCCACTCCAGTATTCTTACCTGGAGAATCCCATGGACAGAGGAGCCTGGAAGGCTGCAGTCCATGGGGTCACAAAGAGTCAGACTCGACTGAAGCAACATCACGCATGCACGCATGCTAAGGCCCCTCTGCAGAGAAAGCACAGCTGACTTAACTCCACAGCAGTTACTGGGCAGAATCAGGCAGAATCATGAGTGGCTTTGTCTGAAAAGGCAGCAGATCTTACAGGGAACCTTTGGACCAACTATAACCACAGCCATCTCCTTGTTCCTCAGACCACCTATGGGGTCTGGAAACCACTACTGCGCTCCTCAGACAACCAGTTCTTCGTCAGCCCCCTTAATCATCCCAGATGGTACCTGGGACTAAGCACCCTGCCATTGCCACTACTCTGCTATACATCACAGCATCTGCTCTTGAGATGGCCTGAAACTAGAAAACCAAGCATTTTAATGGCTCAGAGACCTAGCTTTGGAGTCAGATACACAACACACTGCCAGTTACTACCCACTGGCAAGCTGGCTCCTATTTTTGGCCTCACTAGGCATCAGTTTCTTCATTAGAAAAATGAGAATAAGAGTAGTGATCTCACAAAATAGTCACAAGGATGAACTTACATACAGCACATATATCAGGGTGACTGGCACATGGCTAGTGCTAGATAAATGAAGGTCATTATGATTGTTATTGTTGAATGCAACCCAGTGCTGTCCAATAGAACTTTCTGTGATGATGAAACTGTCCTATGTCTGTGCTATCCTACATGATAGCCACTAGCTACATGTAGTTTTCGAGCACTTGAAATGTGGCTTGTGTGAATATGGAATTGTTGTTCAGTCTCTAAGTTGTGTCTGACTCTTCTGTGACACCATGGACTGTAGCCTGCCAGGTTCCTCTGTCCACAGGATTTCCCAAGCAAGAATACTGGAGTGGGTTGCCATTTCCATCTCCAGGGGAATCTTTCCAATCCAGGGATCAAACTTGCATCTCCTGCATTGGTAGATGTATTCTTTATCACTGAACCACAAAGGACTTACATTTTTTAAATTTCATCCAAATTTAATTAGCTACATGTAGCTTGTGGCTACCATATGGGGCACCGCATGTACAATTTTCAATGAGTCATCAGGCCAGTCAGCCCATATTAAATGGAACAGAAATTGCAACTATCAACCTAAATTATCAGAATGGCATCATAAATGAAGTAGGATATCATCTCCCTAATAAAGGTTTAATTGTACAACAGTAAAGAGGAAGCACTACTTTATGTAGAGCTTCCTACATTTGTGGTAGGCTTTGAACTAGATATAGAAGAGTCTAGAAATACATTTTTTAAAGCTTTAAAAGGGCAAGAAAGAAAGTGTGGTAGATTAAATTATTTAGCAAATATTCACTTCCATGTAGGGAGAATGCTCCTCTGCCCTGTGAATTTTAGATTTGTTCATGTGATCTGCTCCTGCCAGTGGAATGGGGGCAGAGACTTTAACAGCCATTGAGTATACTGATGCACCTATTTGCAGAGCAGCAATGGAGACACAGACACTGAGAAGAGACTTATGGACACAGCTTGGCGGTGGGGGCGGGGGTGGGAGGAGGAAAGGTGGTGAGGTATGGAGAGAGTAACATGGAAACATACATAACCATATGTAAAATAGATAGCCAACGGGAACTTGCTATATGACTCAGGGAACTCAAACTGGGGCTTGGTAACAACCTAGAGGGATGAGATGGGGAAGGAGGTGGGAGGGATGTTCAAGAGGGAGGGGACATGGGTAAACCTAGGGCTGATTCATGGTGATGTTTAGTAGAAACCAATGCAATACTCTAAAGCAATTATCCTTCAATTAAAAATAAAAAGTAAAACAAAGGAGCCATTCAATGTATCTGCTCAATCCTCCAAGTTTCTGACCACTACCAAATGAAGAACATGTCCCAGTCGGCTTCTGCCCTTCATCCTAATCACAGAATAAGTTCACACGAAATGTGAACTTGACCCATAACCTGAAGCAGAGGCATGCACAGACACATGAATGAAAAATGAATGATTACTTTTATATGCCACTGTGACTTTGTAAATATTTGCAATATAGAACTATCAATTATTAAGTAACTTCATTCCAATTTACTCTGTAAAGAAAGTTGTGCTCTGGGGAACTTAGATGGTAGTTCACGGGTTAAGAATCTGCCTTGGAATGCAGGGGATTAAGGTTTGATCCAAGGTCAGAGAACTAAGATCCCACATGCCCCTGAGCAACTAAGTCTGCACACTACAACTGGAGAGTTCATGCCTCACAACAAGATACCGCAAAAAAGCAAAGAAGATCCCACGTGAGGTAACTAAGACCCAACACAGCCAAATAAATAAATACATATTTTTAAAAAAAGAAAAATAAATAAAAAGTTGTGTTCTGAAAGATGAAATAATTGGTTCAAGATTATGATGGAACAAGGAAACATATGAGGTCTGTTTATATCCACATGTTTAGATAAATTCATGGATTAAAGCATTCATTGTGAGTCATAGAGGAATGAGAACACTGGGAGACCAAGCCCCAGAACTGCTGAAGCAGACCTCAATACAGACAGTCATGATCTTCTCCAGCCTGACTCTCACAGCCTATGCCAGGGATGAATGGTCACCCCAGCTGGACCACCCCCATCACTGTTATTGCACCCCTATCACATGTTCTCATTCTTTCTTCCAAGTGAGTTTTTTCTCTAGAATCTTTACACATAGAAAGAATACTCATTATGTACATTTTCGATACATCTTGCCACATTTTGTAAGCATTTATAAAATACGCACTTGAAAAACTCTTACATAAGGCAGGATTTTGTCAGAAACACTCTGTGTCTTAAACATCCATCTCCTCCACTGAAAAGTACTTTCCCATAGTTCATGCACACTGAATTTGCCTTAATGAAACTTCAATTCACTTCATACATGTTTTTGCCTTCTTAAACAGCACCTACCAATATCTCATGAGAGATCTCTATGATGATGTGCTAACTAGAGAACAGTGTTATTGGAACAGGCCATGTTAAGATAATAGGTATGCTTTATTTTAGGGGGTGGGGAGGGATGATAACAACACATAGTTCAAACTATTTAGAAAACAAATTTAAGAGAGGAAAACAGGAAATAACTGCAAAGTTCATTTAGAGGAGGCTGACCAAGGAGAGGTCAGTTTTGTTCCTTTGTGAGGACAATCACCTTCTGACCACTTCTGGGGTGTTCAGGGTCTTCACTCTTCTATGCCCGTCCTTACCCATCGTCCAAGCCCAGGGAGTCTCAGATCACAATTCCAGCCACACTTCTGAGGGGCCTTTGTATACACCCCACTCCACCTTTTCTCCACACCTCACACTGTCACCTCAATGACTACGAGTGTGTGGCTGTGCAGGCCTCTCCAGCCCTGCATTTCCCCGCCTCCTCCCTCCTCTGGTGCCTCAGAGGGAAGCCGATGCCTGTGCGGGCCCCTGCGGAGGCCGCCATGACAGGAAGACGCAGAAGCTGCTGCGCTGAAGCCTGCCATGCGACCCGGTCCTGCTGCGCTCTTCACCAAAGCAGACAGGGACCTTCTTCCCCACTCACAGACTACATACATTCTGTCACATCCCTCCCCAGACTCGGTTTCCTTGTAAGCCTGACATCTTACAGCCACTTCTCTGAAGCAGCGTTTTCGTATTTCCCTCCCAGGCTCGTTTGATTTAGACTCAGGGAAGATGACATGAATGATGCGCAGAACTGCCTAGCCCTTCTCATGCTAGCCTGTTGTCCTTGACCCAAACCTGAACTCTTCTGCTCTCTTGCCTTGAAACGGACATTGCTACAATCAGATCACTGACAAGTCCATCCTTCCGGAGTTAAATTTGGCATGCCAGGGAAGCGGAGGTGAAGCAAGTTCTTCCCTGGTGGTCCAGTGGTTAACACTTCACCTTCCAATGCAGGGCTCTTCCCTGGTAGCTCAGCTGGTAAAGAATCCGCCTGCAATGTGGGAGACCTGGCTTCGATCCCTGGGTTGGGAAGATCCTTTGGAGAAAGGAACAGCTACCCACTCCAGTATTCTGGCCTGGAGAATTCCATGGACCGTATAGTCCATGGGGTCACAAAGAGTGGGACAAGACTGAGCATCTTTCACTCACTTCTAATGCAGGGGTGCAGGTCTGACCTCTGGTCAGGGAGCTAAGATTCCACATGCCTCACAGGGGGGAAAAAAAACAGAAGCTATATTGTGACAAATTCAATGAAGACTTTAAAAATGGTCCACATTAAAAAAAAAAAAAAAAAAATCTGGCATCACCCAAAATGTCTTAACCTCAGCATGAACACAGTTTAGGCTCTCATACTAGTGTGGAACCCCTGATACCTTGGCACTTTAAGAAAAGTATAGAGAATAAAACCCTAACTTGTGATTTTGATTATCGACTAGAAATGCTGCACAGACGGTCAGAACAAAAGGTTCCTTCAGTGAGTGCCTCAGTGTTAAAAGCAGCAGACTGGCACTTCCACTTAAGATGAAGAGTGAGTGCTTCTACAGCAAACACATAGACATGCTTGACAAGAACATCACTTAAAAATATATAGTGGGCTTGGAAGCAAAAACACAATCATCTCCAGGAATGCCAGAAACAATAAGGGAACTCAGGGCTAAAAGAAGTGAAAGCTAAGGTTTGTATTGATGGAAAAGTCTCCAGACCCAGGACTAGGTCGCCTGCATAAATCAATAGGCAATAAAAAGTTGTCCCCTCAGCAGATGGGGGCCTGGAGAGAAACAATTTGAAGTGAAGGAACCAGTACAAAAGCATTTCATCTGTCCTGCTCTCTGATTGGACAAGGGTCACCCTCAGAGAATTAGCACTCCAAACCAGTCCTCCACTTCAGGTGGGCTGATTTCACACACTTTCATTGTGAGCTGGGGACACATTATCATTCAATATGTGGCTGAATTTTACCCACCACCATCACAAATACTATCAGGAATCCTTTGTACTGAAAGCTGCAGAAACAATAACAAAGTTAGCCTCACCTGGAGGCAGCATCAAGATGATGGAGTATGAAGATCATGAGCTTATCGCCTCCCACAGACACACCAAAACTACGCCTATATACAGAATGACTCTCTGAGAACAACCTGAGGACTATCAGAACAACTCTTCTACAATCAAGCGTATAAAGGAAAAACCACATCGGGATGGATGGGAGGTACAGAGACACAATCTGGTCAGGATCCACACCTCCAGCAGGCAACACACAAGAGGAAGAGGATATCTCAGACTTAGAGGTCCTCTCTATGGAGCAGGGAGCCTGAGCGTCACTTCAGGAACCCCAACCCTGGGGACTGGCAACCAGGAAGACCAACCCCTTAATTGGTTTTGAAGACCAGGAGGGTTTATGACCAAGTCAACTTATTTCAATTTTAAAAAACACAAATTTAGCCCACTTTTTAATACTACTCGTGTTTTCTCATTTCTCTTGGTTCTCACTGAATTTGAGATAGAATATAATTTGCACATAGATATTTAATTTCCTATCTGCCTTCCTTCAACTCCTTTCTAAGAAGGGTTTTGTCTTATTTGTCTTCTGTACTTAACTTGCGCTTAGCATAGAACAATGTATATTAAGTGAATGACTTAATGAAGTAGAAAGGCAATGATATCCCTTTGTTTTTTACAGTTTTTCCTATAATCAGGCTTCAGGAGGCACAACCTTTTGAAGTATAAGCTCCTCATATTTGGAGTCCATTCATGCTCTATTTTAGAAAAGTCCATTTATCAAGAATGTTTGGGATGGTTTCCATCCATATACCTACCTCATTTTCAGCCATGACTAACAGTCAGTGAATCAGAGTATGATTACATTATACAGGCAAACTGTTTTAATATATTTTAATCTTCCTTTGTTTCTGAGGTCCCTGTAGGATCTTATTAAAGGTAACACATGGTGAACATTAGTTACATGGTTAAATGGTACAGGGAGAAAAGAAATTTTGAGGAGTTTCTTGCAGGGAGGGGGTGTGTGTCGGGGGGTGTATGTGTTAAGTTGCTTCAGTGGTGTTTGACTCTGTGACCCCACGGACTGTATCCCACCAGGCTCCTCTGTCCATGGGACTCTCCTGGCAAGAATACTGGAAAGGGTTACAATGCCCTTTTCTGACCCAGGGGTTGAATCCACATTGTCTCTTATGTCTCCTCCATTGGTAGGTGGGCTCTTTACCACCAGCACCACCTGGGAAGCCCTCAGGGAGGGGTACTGTTTGTTTGACTTTTGTATAGTATGGATCCTGGATGAAAGGGCATTTGCTATGGCTTTATATTCTCTATTCTACCTCTCTGCCATAAAAAGAAATCACCTCATAGCTAAGGATAACCAGCCAGAGAAGGTCATCCCATGTTTCTGTTCACAGACCCAAGCTCTTGCCCACTTCTTCCATGAAGCCTACCCAAGTCCCCAGCCCCATCCTTCCTTTGTTCTTGCATAGCACTGCATTTTTTCCCCTCTTCTGGCACTCATTATTTTCTAGAATTCATTATGTTCATGTTGCCTTGAAGGCTGCTAAGGCCATAAAACCAGAATCATCTAACCTCTACCATCCATTCCTCAGAACACCCACTTCAAAAAAAATAGTAATATCACTGATAAGTGAGGAAACATGTCACTCAATCGTCTGTAACATCCTCAAGTATTAAAGATCTATGTTGCATTTATAGGTTTAAATTTTTTAAGTCTTTCATAGATAGGGTAGAAAACAAAGATTTTATATTAAAGAAAGTGAAGAAAAGATGAGGGAAATAGACGGGCTCTGGAGGAGAGAAAGCTAGACAGAGAGTCAGCCAGTCAGTTTTCTGCAATCTAAAAGGCCCTAAGAGAGCATCAGAGCTGGCTCTGCCCCTTCCTACAATCCTTGATCTCCTCCTATTGAGCAGAAAATGATGGTTCAAATAGGTGAAGGAACAGGACTAAGCAACGCCATGCAAATGAATATGCAACTCCATCCACCTCTCCATCCTGAGATTCAAACACCATGTGAATCAAGTCTTTGTAGCACAGAAGCTATCAGTACCAAATGGATTCTCTCCCCAGTACCACTGTCTTTCTTATTTCTTTTTCTTGCATCAGCACCACCTGGGTGGGTGGAAGGCCCCAGCAGATGCCAATCCTGTTCAGAGCCCTCAGGAAGGGCACAGGAGTTAATATTCCCTTTTCTGCTTTCTCAGAACTGCTTTTCCTATTGATCATAAACACTAACAATTCACCAGACATTCCAAAAGGCCTTGTTTCCAGATGGCTGTTTCCCTAAATGCTCCAGATGACACATGTCAGCCCTGGGGGAAATCTGACCATGCAGATCCTTGGAGGTGCAGAATCCAGGTCTAGCCAGCTCAGCCGACTCAAGTCCAAGTTCAGCCAACTCATCTAACCTTCTGGGGCTTGTCTTTTTGAAAGTTTTCCACCCTCTCTTGCCACTTTGCCTGACATCCACCTTCACATGGATGCCTTCCAAGACAGAGTTGCTATTACAATGAGGAACCTGCTACAGTGAAGAAAATTCAATTCTGCTTTTAAACATTTGGAAATACTGAGAGCATTTTTTTAAGTAGGATTTTGATGTGGGTATATCGTCAATACAAAACAGAACAATGGAAAACAGAGATGTGTTAGAGCAGGTCACACAACACTTCCCCTCATTTTGGCTATTGTGTGACATTGCTTATGGACGAATCAGCCTCGATGAAGAATCTGCCGGGTAATTATCCTGACAGGAATCATTTTAGACTTTCAAATGGCATACCAGTCTCAATCATGGAAAGCCCCCAATACAAATTATAATCCCCTAAATTCTCAAAGTCCATCATACATAGACATGCTTTTTTCTGGGCAACCTGAAAGGTCAGACAGATTAATTAAAATCAGAACAGGTTTGTCTGATATTCACTCTGAAATCCCAACACAGCCCCGAGCTGAACCTTTTATTTTATTATGATGACATCGGGTGATTACAGCTTCTAGAGTACTGGTAGGCATAGTTAGGTGGAATTGACACAAAACACGACAAAAGTGAAATGCTTTTCTGAGAGAATTAGAATCAACAGCATGAGAGGACTGCTTTTTGAGAAAAATCCAACTATTGACAGGCATTTATTTGTTTATAAAATAAGTAAAATAAACCTCAGTGACTTAAATATAAATATTTCATTATAACATAGTCAAATTTACTAAACTATCTTACTGCAACCATAATTATAGTTGGTAAAGCAATTTTCAAATAACACTTTATAACTATTTAACAGAAATAATCCTTTTCTCTTTTTTAAAGTACTGTTGGTCTTTCTTGGCTCTTAAGATATTAAAGTGTTCAGAATATCTCTTACTGATTTACAAGTTCTCTTAATATAAGAATATTAGCCGTCTATTATATGAGCTGAAATTTAGAAAGTTCTCCATATTCTGAGGTTAAATTTTCCTCTAATAGTGTAACAAATGTGTATAATTTATTTTAATAAATGGTGAAAGGTAAGCATCTAGGTCCATTATTGTCTGAAGAGTTTACAATTGTACCGAAAGGAGAATGACCTTTGAGCCTGCTCTTCAGCAAACTGTCAGCTGACTCCCCCATCCCCTTTCTCTGTTATAGCAAAAGTTTACTTGCACTAAGGTTTTCTATAATCAAATAAAGAATCATTTATTTAAACAAGGCAAAGCATAGCCTCCTTTTCACTTAACAATAAACTAATTTCATAGAAATTCCTCCTCAGTTTTCCACCTCCACAGATCTTTTTAATAATTATCATTCAACACCTTCCTTGGACTCTCAGAAATGAAAGGGTGTTTTGTCACCTGTTTTCACATAATAACCAACTACATAGTAGGAACATGTTAACTGGTCACTAACCTTGACTACCTCTCTCTCTCTTAATTCAGCTCTTGGAGTTCCCTGCTATATTTTCCCAAATTATGCTTATTAATTCACTTGATAAGCAGGAACCAGGTATAAGCCAAGAATGAGGTGAAAAAGGAAGCACAAAGATTTTTTTTTACCCACAAAGAGGTTTCAAACAGATAAACTATGTGATTTACCTATTGCAGTATAACAAATTACCACAAAACTTAAAGGCTTAAAACAACATTAAACATTAATTGTACCTCACAGTTTCTAGCATTAAGAATTCAAGAGCAGCTTGAATGGGTGTTTCTTACTCAGGGTCCCTCACGACAATGCAGTCAGGTATTGACTAGGGCTGCAGTCATCTGAAAGCTTTGCAGGAAAAGGAAGATCTATTTCCAAAGAGGCTAAGTGACATAGCTAACAAGTTGGTGCTGGCTCGTGGTGGGAGGCCTTGATTCCTCTACCTGTTGGCCTCTCCACAGAGCTTGAGTCTCACAACTTGGTGGCCTGCTTCCCCCACAGTGAGCAATCCAGAACAAGATCAACCCTGCAGTTCCTTAACAACCTAATCTCAAAATCACACTATCACTTCAGTTACAGAATACTGGTCACACAGACCAGTCCTGACTACCTGGGAGGACACTGTAAAGCTATGAATACCAAAAGACAAAATCATCGGGAGCCATGCTAAACAGGAAGAGGGTAGTTCAAAAAGAGGCTTTCCTCTCACTTCTGTAAGCCTCCATTTCCCCATCTCCAAAGCACCTACCTCCTAGGGTTTTGTCAACATTGAGGAACATAAGATATTTGAAATGTGATTATAGCACCCAGCACACAGTTGGTAGTAAATAATAGCTACCCATGCATTTATGTTTATTCAATTGCTATTAATGGTTTTAGTCATCACTCAAACATCTTGGAAGGGAGCACACAATGGAAAAAAATCAAACCTCTGAACTCAACAATAAGTAGTAATAGTTCTGCAACACACACACAACGCACACACATACACCCCCACCTTAATGAAACCACTCGTTGCTATAATCACCTTAACAAAATCTATCAAAAAGGGTAAGTAACCTTAAGTAGAAAAATGGCATTATTGGCAAGCTGAAGGAATACCTATAAATCCCAAGGAAAGAAAGTAAAAGCAAGCTTTCAGAAAACTACCATGAGGAACTAGGAAGTAAGAGACTGTCTTGTCTCTAAGGAACCTGATGGTCTTTCAACTCTGCCTCTTTCTCCTCTGTCCCTATCTGTCCCTGCCCCTACTACACTATCTCAGTTTCTTCATTCAGGCATCAGTAGAGACTAGAATGTCTGAGTCCAATTCCAAATTTCCAGGTAGAAGAATGTGACTTGTCCATTTCGTCTATCCCTTACCCAATTTTCTCTGATGGGAGAGACATGATTTATGGTCTACTCATCAGGATGTGAGACATGATATACAGTCTACTCAACAGACTACATTTTCAAAAGGAGATGCAGGAATCTCCTGCATCTGGCCTCTCTGGTACAAAGTCTTGGCAAACAAAACCATTTGTGGCCTCTCTGGTACACTGAAAGAAACTACTGGCCTCTCTGGTACAAAGTCTTGGCAAACAAAACCATTACCAATTTGGTTCAGGTCAGCAAAATGGACCACATACCCAACTCAGAGCTGAAGAGCTTTAATCAAACTTGGTAACTTTTTCAAAGAAAAACGAATATGTTCATTGTATGTGCTCACAACTATCAGCCGCATTTAGATTGTCACTTTGAATAAATGTAAGGAAACAAATATCTACACACACACACACAAATTATAATAATGTTGGCTAATGACCAATGGAGGGAAGAAAATTACCAACAAGCAAACTCTACTTTGATGCTTACATTTTATATTCAAACTAGATTAAACAAGCTGTTCTTTGAATTACTCAAGCCCTACATTTCATAGGAAAAAGCCAATTTCAACACATATTTTTGTACACCCATAAAAAGCACTGTACTTTATAGGTCACAGGTTCCTTCCAGTAAATATGTCTGCTCTAAACCATTACTCAACTGAAAAGAATCTTAGAAAATAACCTCTTGGTTATTTTCCATTGGGAACCTGTTCTGAGGGGTGGGCACCAGTAGTTGCCAACCTACTAATTCTAGTTTTTTCTTAGCATGCAATCTCTCCAATCTTTAAATAAAACACAGTCTATTTCTTTGGTCTCTGAAACAAACCATTTGATTCTCTGAGTTATAAAATGACAGTAGGTAGAAACAATTTCTCATCAGATAAAACCCTGATGCTAAATGACATCGAGAGTGCCATATCCTAGCTAAATTGTAACTCTCCTCCTAAATTTGCAGTTGAAGTCCTAATCCCCAAAGACCTTAGACTATAACTGTGTTTGGAGAGAGGGCCTTTAGAGAAGTGATTAAGTTAAAACAATGCTCTTCTTGGATACCCTAATTAGGTCTAACTAGTGTCCTTAGATAAAGAGGAAATCTAAAAACCAGAGGCATGCACACACAAAGAAAGATCATGTGAGGACCTGGAAAGAAGACAGACACCTGCAAGCCAATAAGAGAGGCCTCGGAACAAATCAATTCTGCTGACACCTCGCTCTTGGACCTCTCCAGGACCATGAAAAAATAAGCTTCTGTTGTTTAAGCCACTCCATCTGTGATATTTTGCCATGGTAGTCCTAGCAAACTAATGTAACTGGATGCATATTTTGTTTACCAAAAATTAGAAACGTATCAACACAATTCAATAAATATTTACTTATTAGCTGCCTCAAATATTTTGTGGACTGAAGTAAAGAATCAACAGATAAATTATTGAGAGCTTACTGCAGCTCTCTGGAAGATGACTAGAACACAGAGGTGAATTAGGAGTCGTAGTAGCCAACAGGGGTTCAAGGTCTAGTAAGGGAGTCAAACTCATGACTTCTGTGCCCAAGAGAGGTATACACAAGGTGACTCCTCTGTGCACATGAGTGTGTGTTGCTGCTGGGCTGGAAGAACAGTAGTGGAGAAGGGACAAGGCCACAATAAGCCACAGTTCAAGGGGAGGAAAGTAATCTCATTTTTGTTTTGAAATTATTTCTGAGAATAAGTAGTCTTAAATTGCAGATAAAACTCTAATTTACTTCTCGGAAAGAATAGCTCAACATCAGCTATACTAAATAAAAAATGGGATAGACACAACATTGTTTATTAATCAGCTACACCCCAATACAAAGAAAAAGATTTTTAAAAATAGGATAGGCATTTGCTGGGCTTCCCTGGTGGCTCAGCTGGTAAAGAATCCACAAAGCCTGGCGTGCTGCAGTCCATGGGGTCACGAAGAGGCAGACACGGCTGGGTGACTGAGACATTTGCTGGCAATTAAATTAAAAATACTAAACATCCATACTGAATAGTTTCACCTAGGTCTCCTTTTATATCTCATGTATCCTGTTAGACCTTCATGATATAATCCTCTCTCAGATGAGATATTTTCCAAGGGCTACACAGGCAAGGATCTTTCAAAAGACATCCTGTGGTCAAACTAGAAGGTTTTATAATATTTGAAATTGTATCATTTTTACTCTCAAATTATGTGCTTCACATTAAGGTGAAGTATATTACATTTGCAGTCATATATTTCTCCAACTTCATGAACCAGCCTATGAATTCAAGGGAGAGTACACATCTAAGGAAAACATCGGCACTATTTTCAGCCATCCTTGGGTCTTCCAAAGATCCCATCTCTAGAGAAATGGGAGTAGCCCTGGTCTGGTCAAGATTCAAGCCAGGCTCTGAGACTCCCACAGAAGTCAGTGACTCTGCCTACTTACATCTAAAGAATAAGGCACTTGCTTTAACCAAAAGAGTAGAACACATGCACTACAAAAACTTGTTTCAGAATCCAATCCATAAATTGACTATCCCCTGTTCTTACTAAAAGCTTATTAAAGCAAATTGTATTTGAAAGAGATTCTATTGAACATGTTAATTATCTAAGCTCTAAACCTGAACTCACTTAAAGTTTGGTTTTTTTTTTTTTTTTTTTTTACATCCCCAGCTATCTCACTCATTCCTTTGTAGAAATGATCCAATACCAATCTAAACACGCTGCTTTGGCACAAGAAGTCACTGTTTATAAAACAATGTGTCTTTCACCAAACTATATGGTGAATATGCTGTCCCTTACAGTATTCAATAGCCATAATATATACAGAGCTTCACAATTAATACAATATCCCCTTTTTCATATTGTGCAAAACAAAAAGTTAAGATGGTGTTTTCCGCCTCTTTTATTCTGCTCATTCTGTTAAAATGGGAGTTTTCCTACCATAGGGCCTAACTCTCCTCTCTCATTACACCCTCTCCACCTAAGTAACTTTACCAAGTTCCTAGTTTCAACTATCAACTCTATGTCAGTGAACCCAAATCTCTCCAACAACAACAAGCCCCAACTCTCCAACTAGCACTGGCCAACAAAGCTTTCTGTGATGATGGAAGTGCTCTAATCTGCGTTGTCCAACATGGTCATCACTAGTCACATGACTGTTGAGCACATAAGTTAAAATTTAAATATGATGGCTAGTGGAAATGCCAGGCTGGGTGAGGCACAAGCTAGAATCAATATTTCTGGGAGAAATATCAATGACCTCAGATATGCAGATGACACCACCTTAATGGCAGAAAGCAAAGAGGAACCAAAGAGCCTCTTGATGAAGGTAAAAGAGGAGAGTGAAAAAAGCTGGCTTAAAACTCAACATTCAAAAAACTAACATCATGGTATTTGGTCCCATCACTTCAAGGCAAATAGATGGGGAAACAATGGAAACAGCGACAGACTTTCTTTTCTTGGGGGTCAAAAATCACTGCAGACATGAAATTAAATGACGCTTGCTCCTTGGAAGAAAAGCTATGATAGACAGTGTATTAAAAAGCAGAGACATCACTTTGCCAACAAAGGTCTGTCTAGTCAAAGCTTTGGTTTTTCCAGTAGTCATGTATCAATATGACATTTGTACTAGAAAGAAGGCTGAGCACTGAAGAATTGATGCTTTTGAACTGTGGTGTTGGAGAAGACTCTTGAGAGTTCCTTGGACAGCGAGGAGATCAAACCAGTCAATCCTAAAGGAAATCAATTCTGAATATTCACTGGAAGGACTGATGCTGAAGCTACAATATTCTGGCCAACTGACGTGAAGAGTCAACTCGTGGAAAAGACCCTGATGCTGAGAAAGATTAAAGACGGGAAGAAAAGGGGACAACAGAGGATGAGACAGTTGGATGTATCACTGACTCAATGGACATGAGTTTGAGCAAGCTCCAGGAGATGGTGAAGGAAAGGGAAGTCTAGCATGCTGCAGTCCCTGGGGTCACAAAGTCAGACATGACTGAGCTACTGAACAACAAAGTGACTCCCGTATCAGAGAGCACAGCTCTAGGTTTCCATTTGTACCTGACTTCATGGATGACACCACTTCAAAGTTAACATGCCCAATTCAAGATACTCAGTTTCTACCTGCAAACAGCTCCTTCCTTTCATATACTCACGCCTTTTAAATGTACCATCAACCTCCTGTTCATCCAGACTATGTAAGTAAAGCTATTTTTGACACAAACCTTTGCCCTACATGTAGCTTGCCTACTACATTGTCACCTCTGGAAGTGGTAACAGATAAATGGTAATTAGAGGAGGAACTACAGTTGGCCTATAAAAACACTATCTAATAAAAATATAAGGCAAGCCATTTATGCAGTTCAAGTTTTCTGGTAGACTTATATAAAAAGTGAAAAAACAGAAATTCATTTTTAAGTTATGTTCAGTTCAATTCAGTCGCTCAGTCATATCTGACTCTTTGCAACCCCATGAACTGCAGCACGCCAGGCCTCCCTGTCCATCACCAACTCCCGGAGATCACCCAAAACCATGTCCATCAAGTCGGTGATGCCATCCAGCCATCTCATCCTCTGTCATCCCCTTCTCCTCCTGCCCTCAATCTTTCCCAGCATCAGGGTCTTTTCAAATGAGTCAGCTCTTTTATTTTTACCTCAAATGTCGTACAATATTTAATTTTTATTTATGTAATAAATCTATTTTGGAACATCTTATGTGAAGATTATATTGATGGACTGTTTGTTTTTTTTGTTGTTTTTTTTTTCTTTTTTATTAGTTGGAGGCTAATTACTTCACAACATTTCAGTGGGTTTTGTCATACATTGATATGAATCAGCCATAGATTTACACGTATCAAATGAGTCAGCTCTTTGCATAAGGTGGCCAAAGTTTGGAGTTTCAGCTTCAGCATCAGTCCTTCCAATGAACACCCAGGACTGATCTCCTTTAGGATGGACTGGTTGGATCTCTTTGCAGTCCAAGGGACTCTCAAGAGTCTTCTCCAACACCACAGTTCAAAACCATCAATTCTTCATAGTCCAACTTTATAGTCCAGCTTCATAGTCCAACATAGTCCATCAGCTTTCTTCATAGTCCAACTCTCACATCCATACATGACCACTGGAAATACCATAGCATTGACTAGATGGACAAAGTAATGTCTCTGCTTTTTAATATGCTATCTAGGTTGGTCATAACTTTCCTTCCAAGGAGTAAGCATCTTTTAATTTCATGGCTGCAATCACCATCTGCAGTGATTTTGGAGCCCAAAAAAATAAAGTCAGGCACCATTTCCACTGTTTCCCCATCTATTTGCCATGCAGTGATGGGACCGGATGCCACAATCTTAGTTTTCTGAATGTTGAGCTTTAAGCCAACTTTTTCACTCTCCTCTTTCACTTTCATCAAGAGGTTCTCTAGTTCTTCATTTTCTGCCATAAGGGTGGGATCATCTGCATATCTGAGGTTATTGATATTTCTCCCAGCAATCTTGATTCCAGCTTGTGCTTCATCCAGCCCAGGGTTTCTCATGATGTACTCTGCATATAAGTTAAATAAGCAGGGTGACAGAATACAGCCTTGAAGTACTCCTTTTCCTATTTGGAACCAGTCTGTTTTTCCATGTCCAGTTCTAACTGTTGCTTCCTGACCTGCATACAGGTTTCTCAACAGGCAGGTCAGGTGGTCTGGTATGCCCATCTCTTTCAGAATTTTCCACAGTTTATTTTGATCCACACAGTCAAAGGCTTTGGCATAGTGAATAAAGAAGAAATAGATGTTTTTTGGGAATTCTCTTGCTTTTTCAATGATCCAGCAGATGTTGGCAATTTGACCTCTGGTTCCTCTGCCTTTTCTAAAACCATCTGGAAGTTCATGGTTCACATACTGCTGAAGCCTGGCTTGGAGAATTTTGAGCATTACTTTACTAGTGTGTGAGATGAGTGCAGTTGTGTGGTAGTTTGAGCATTCTTTGGCATTGCCTTTCTTTGGGATTCGAATGAAAACTGACCTTTTCCAGTCCTATAGCCACTGCTGAGTTTTCCAAATTTGCTGGCATATTGAGTGCAGCACTTTCACAGCATCCTCTTTCAGGATTTGAAATAGCTCAACTGGAATTCCATCACCTCCACTATCTTTGTTCGTAGTGACACTTTCTAAGGCCCACTTGGCTTCACATGCCAGAATGTCTGGCTCTAGGTGAGTGATCACATCATAGTGATTATCTGGGTCATGAAGATCTTTTTTGTACAGTTCTTCTGTATATTCTTGCCACCTCTTCTTAATATCTTCTGCTTCTGTTAGGTCCCTACTATTTCCTTTATTGAGCCCATCTTTGCATGAAATCTTCCCTCGGTATCTCTAATTTTCTTGAAGAGATCTCTAGTCTCTCCCATTCTATTGTTTTCCTCTATTTCTTTGCATTGATCGCTGAGGAAGGCTTTCTTATCTCTCCTTGCTTTTCTTTGGAACTCTGCATTCAAATGGGTATATCTTTCCTTTTCTCCTTTGCTTTTCACTTCCCTTCTTTTCACAGCTATTTGTAAGGCCTCCTCAGACAGCCATTTTGCTTTTTTGCATTTCTTTTTCTTGGGGATGGTCTTGATTCCTGTCTCCTGTACAATGTCACGAACCTCAATCCATAGTTCATCAGGGACTCTGTCTATCAGATCTAGTCCCTTAAATCTATTTCTAACTTCCACTATATAGTCATAAGGGATTTGATTTAGGTCATACCTGAATGATCTAGTGTTTTTCTCCACTTTCTTCAATTTCAGTCTGAATTTGGCAGTAAGGAGTTCATAATCTGAGCCACAGTCAGCTCCCAGTCTTGTTTTTGCTGACTGTATAGAGCTCCATCTTCAACTGCAAAGAATATAATCAATCTGATTTTGGTGTTGACCATCTGGTGATGTCTATGTGTAGAGTCTTCTCTTGTTTTGTTGGAAGAGGGTGTTTGCTATGACCAATGCATTCTCTTGGCAGAACTCCATTAGCCTTTGCCCTGCTTCATTCTGTACCCCAAGGCCAAATTTGCCTGTTACTCCAGGTGTTTCTTGACTTCCTACTTTTGTATTCCAGTCCCCTATAATGAAAAGGACATCTTTTGGGGGTGTTAGTTCTAGAAGGTCTTGTAGATCTTCAGAGAACTATTCAACTGCAGCTTCTTCAGTGTTACTGGTCAGGGCATAAACTTGGATTACCATGATATTGAATGGTTTGCCTTGGAAATGAACAGAGATCATTCTATCATTTTTGAGATTGCATCCAACTACTGCATTTCAGACTCTTGTTGCCTATGATGGCTACTCCATTTCTTCTAAGGGTTTCCTGCCCACAGTAGTAAATATAATGGTCACCTGAGTTAAATTCACCTGTTATTTAATCCAATATATCAAAAATATCATTTCAATATGTATTCGATATTTTTAACGTTATATATGAGATAATTTACAGTTTTTGTACTAAGTCTTTGAAATCTGGTCTCTAACACTTGCGTGCCAATTTGGACACTAAATTTTCACTGGAAATACTTAATATGTATTTAGATTTCATATAATTAACAGTTGAATTAACCAATCTAGATTCACCAAGATACTGTGTAGATCCAAACATTCCTAAGATAGTTCCAACTCTGAATTATCAGTGTTAAATTAAAATCAAATAAAATGTAAAATTTTGTTTCTCAGTTGCACTCAACACATCTCAAATGTCCAATTGCCCCACTTAGTTATCAGCTACTCCACTAAGTAGCACAAGCCTAGAGCTTCTACCACTTTAGGAAAAAGTCTGGGAGGATTCTGTCAGAAAGTTGTGCTATGGACAAAGGCTGCATGATAAAAGAGAGATTTGGGGTTTTGTAGCAAACAAAAATTAGTTTGAGCATGGACAGCAGAGAGAACTTTGGATATTGCAACTTTATTTTTTTCTCACCAACTGACTCTTTCCAGGCCAACAGAGGTGACAAATCATGTGGCTACAGATTTGTCTCTCTGCTCTCTACCCACTGTCCTCACTGAAACGAACACTGACCTAGGGAAAAGAAACTGCTCCACCCTATAAAGTAAGGTAGCAGAGGTAAAGCAAGGAGACAGAAAATGAGGAAGATGTACATGCTTGGATTCTAAGTCCAAAGAGCAATTGGGTTTGGTTTTTTTGTGTTTGTTTTGTTTTTTTTTTTTTGGGGGGGGGGGGGTTCTGCATTTAACTATCATACTGCTATCCAACTGAAAGAGATATATCCTATTAGAAGAAATGACATGCCAGTATCAATCATCTTCACAAATTCAAAGCTTCATAGTACCCAGTCAGCTACCAAAGGACAAGAATTTTTGTCTTTTATTCACTGTTCTATCTCCAGAACCTATAAAAGAGGTGAATAATAGGAGGTCGACAATTACTCATTTAGCAAACAAATTAATAAACAGTTCAATAGCTTCTCATGCAATAACCCCAAAGCAACAATACCACAGAGTTGTGTTCTCAATCTGCCATTCATTTTTCTCAAACAATTTCCAAATATTTTAAGTATTCACTGTGTGTCAATCACTCTTAGATGCTGTGTGTATAGAAATAATAAACACAAAAGGACTGAAAACAGGAGAAATGTCTATGAAGCACTCTATTTTAACAACAATAAAACAAGCATCTTTACATCATTTAAAAGATCTGCTTGATGGTAGCTTCATCTCAAAATTGTATCAAATATTAAATTGCAACTTAATCAGAGGCCACTAGATTTCACCTAACTCTTAAAACCTTGCACAACCTCCATCAATAGAAATCAACATTTCCCCTATTAAAAAAAAAAAAAAAAAAAGTACTACGGATTTGACTCTGTTTTTATTTATCATGCTCTAATTAGGTATTTCATTTAAGTTCTCTTTCCAAGGTCATGTGAGAGTTTTCCTATCATTTCCTACTTAGCTCAAGTGATTTTTCTTTCCTATTTTGAGGCTTTTCAGACCAAGCTAATCATGGGCACACTTCCAAAATGTATAAGAATTAGAGAAAGGAGTTGATTACTTAATTCTTCCCTCTGACTTGAAGCTTGTGTTAATTAGCTAAAGCCAGAGGCCTCGGCATGCTCTCCAGAGCCCTGTGATCCACTGATGAGCCAAGACAAGGCCATCTGGCCTTCCTGAAGCACACTGAAGAAAGTGTCTTTGGGCATAAAAATCAGGGATGCCTGTCATTTAAAATGAGTCAAGTGCTGCCACCATCTTTGAAAGAGTTGACATCTGACTGCAATACAAGTCCTGTCCCAAAAGAAACTGTGTCTGTGCACACCAATGCCTCACTCTCCTCCTATCTGCACAACCTTTGCTAACCTACCATTGTGTATGCTCAGTTGTATCCAACACTTTGTGGCCCCATAGACTGTAGCCCACCAGGCTCCTCTGTCCATAGAATTTTCCAGGCAAGAATACTGAATCAAGTTGCCATGCCCTCCTTCAGGGGATCCTCCCAACCCAGAGGTTGAACCCACATCTTCTGCATTGGCAGGGGGATTCTTTACTAGTAGTACCACCTGGGAAGCCCTAGCAATTCCATTATTCAACACTCCCCTTTCGATTGTGTTTTTTCCCCATCAATTACTACACCAGAATTGACAAACCTTGATTTGAGTCTTGTATATTCCAATTGGTGTCCAAATAGATATTCATTATGAAGGTGACACGTTGGAGACAATAAGGGAACAGGAACAGTCAGAGGGATGTGGCTGGTGGGCCAGGATTTAACAGGTGGATGAACCAAGATGAGTGGTACTAGCTCTGTCCTGCTGACTCCTCATCCATGTAGCCTGGCCCACGAACTGAAGGGGAGCAGGAGGATGACAAATGTTCCAATGGGAGTAGGAGAGACTATGTGGGTGCCCACAGGTCTATCTTGGTGTGATCAGCAACACACACTGATTGAGACAATGAAGAAAGCCAGCGCTCATGACTTCTCCAAGCTAATGATTTCCAGCCAGTGTTTCCAGGGCACTTTTATTCCACAAAACCCAAATAAACAACATAAGCCTCAATCATTAGACCATATGTCTTATTTGGGGATTGGAATAAATGGTCACAGTGATATTTCCTAAGGATCTCTGGGTCCAGAAGCATTGTCTGGGTAAACCCCACTTATTTCCCAAGGCCATCACTAGACTGAGGTCTGATGAAAATAAAAGGCAATAAAAGTGTAATCTGAACTTTCCTGTAGAAAACTCCATTTGATGAAGTTTCACAGATTACTCCTTCAGCAATTCACGGTTGAGATTTTCAGTGCATGCAGGCAAAACTTTGAAACAGCTGAATGGATGAGCATGGCATGCTTGACTCACTAAATAGCCACATTGGTAAATAAACCATATCAACTGTAATTTGCATCAAGCCTCCCTTTGGATCTCAGAGTATTGCCTTTCATGTATATTCACTGTGAATCTCACAAGTCTGACATTCTCAGTGAATTATGTAGGCTTTATATTTTATTAAATAAAAAAATGTCTTTTTAGTGTACTTGAAATTCTTAATAGTGGCCTTCTCAATGCTGAGTATTTTGATTGAGTGTTTTTGTGAAGTTCGTATTTTAAGTTGAACTACAACTTTTCCCTGTAGTTAAATGATCTGGACATGTCTAAGAAAACTGAAGATGCCCATCGATTCTTCCCATTTGGACTCTTTGAACTGAACATTCTCAGATGATCCAACACAGGCATTCTACACCCACACAGAAAAAGACACAAAGACACAAGAATCCCTTCTTCTGATAGGAATAACTCTCCACCTTAGGTTACAAACCGCATACCACCAATATGGAAAATTACAGTATTCCAAGGAATCAGGATTAAAATTCACACTGGCACATTTATCATTCTCAATTATAAAAGTGCATCAGGTTTAGCTGTCATGTATCTGTCAAGGTTCTATGCCAATTCATATATTTTCCAAAACTGTACATGTCTGCTGTGATTTCTTACATTCAGTTTGGCAAGCATCTATTCTCTACAGGAATTCCTCTACGTGTACCAGGACCCATTCTGAATATTATATTTCTTTATTATATAGTCTTACAGTGCTGTTAGTAAATTTTTAAAAAAAGATGAGATGATTATATTGTTATTTTATAACTAGCTCCTCTCTTATAAGGAACCCAAAGCTCTGAACAAATATTTAGCCTGAATGAAAAAAGGGAGTAAATTGGTCTTTGGAGAGGCACATTAATTCTTTCAACTTTCTTATGTGTCATTTAACAAATTATCCATTCCAAGGCAATAAATGACTCTCTAGCAGCCAGGCTGAATTAACAATCCTGCAAGCAGTAATCCTTTTATTTATCATTTACTAATGACATCCATTATACCATCTTGCCAAACCTTCATAATTATGAGAAAGAAAAGCAGACAAAGCCAACTCTACAAATAGACAAACTAAAAGACCATTCACCTATCAGTCTCACCAGCCAACCGATAACAATTCACCCTTCCTATATGAAATCAGATCCCATAAAATCATTCAACAAATATGTATTTATCACATAGGGGTCACTCTAGGGGTCACTGGGCAATACATGCATAATCTGCAAAGGTGGGATGATTTTTATCTTTCTTCTTTTCCTACATTAATTGACAGAAGAGTTTGACCCTAAAAAAAAATGGATTAAGTACTGCAAGTAAAATTAAGAGTAGTATAAGTAGAAAGGAGCTAACATTGCTTAATGCCACTTAACAGTCTAACATGTTCATGTATAATCTTATTACAACAACCAAGTAAGAAATTAGATTATGTGTATAATTTTATAATTAGGAAAACTGGGACTCTGAGAAGTTAAATATAATTTGCCTAAAGACATACAGCTTTGTATATTTAACTTACATCCATCTCACTTTTGAGACTTACGTTGCTTACAAGCTATGCATGAATTAATAATAGGATACAGATGCTAAACAAAATGATGCAATGTTTGGCTTCAGTGTTTAAAAGCATAGTGTTTGGATCAAGAAAGTATAGTACTCGGATGATAGGGGATTTTAGTTGTTTTATCCTGAGACTAACAGAGCATATCCAGACTGCATATTCAGTTCTAAGCATGACATTTTTTAATTATTATTTTACTTTACAATATTGTATTGGTTTTGCCATACATTGACTTGAATCCTCCTCCATAGGTGTACATGTGTTCCCCATCCTGAACCCCCCTTCCACCTCCCTCCCCATCCCACCCCTCTGGGTCATCCCAGTGCACCAGCCCTGAGCACCCTGTCTCATGCATCGAACCTGGACTGGCGATTCATTTCACATATGATAATATATATGTTTCAATGCCATTCTCCCATATCATCCCCCCCTCACCCTCTCCCACAGAGTCCAAAAGACTGTTCAATACATCTGTGTCTCTTTTCCTGTCTCACATACAGGGTTATCGTTACCATCTTTCTAAATTCCATATGTATGTGTTAGTATACTCTATTGGTGTTTTTCTTTCTGGCTTGCTTAACTCTGTATAATAGGCTCCAGTTTCATCCACCTCATTAGAACTGATTCAAATGTATTCTTTTTAATGGCTGAGTAATATTCCATAGTGTATATGTACCACAGCTTTCTTATCCATTCATCTGCTGATGGACATCTAGGTTGCTTCCATGTCCTGGCTATTATAAACAGTGCCATGATGAACAGTGGGGTACACGTGTCTCTTTCAATTCTGGTTTCCTCAGTGTGTATGCCCAGAAGCGGGATTGCTGGGTCATATGGCAGTTCTATTTCCAGTTTTTTAAGGAATCTCCACACTGTCCTCCATAGTGGCTGTACTAGTTTGCATTCCCACCAACAGTGTAAGAGGGTTCCCTTTTCTCCACACCCTCTTCAGCATTTATTACTTGTAGACTTTTGGATAGCAGCCATTCTGGCTGGCGTGAAGTGGTACCTCACTGTGGTTTTGATTTGCATTTCTCTGATAATGAGTGATGTTGAGCTTCTTTTCATGTGTTTGTTAGCCATCTGTATGTCTTCTTTGGAGAAATGTCTGTTTAGTTCTTTGGCCCACTTTTTGATTGGATCTTTTATTTTTCTGGAATTGAGGTGCAGGAGTTGCTTGTATATTTTTGAGATTAATTCTTTGTCCATTGCTTCATTTGCTATTATTTTCTCCCATTCTGAAGGCTGTCTTTTCACCTTGCTTATAGTTTCCTTTGTTGTGCAAAAGCTTTTAATTTTAATTAAGTCCCATTTGTTTATTTTTGCTTTTATTTCCAATATTTTGGGAGGTGGGTCATAGAGGATCCTGCTGTGGTTTATGTTGGAGAGTGTTTTGCCTACGTTTTCCTCTAGGAATTTAGTAGTTTCTGGTCTTACGTTTCGATCTTTAATCTATTTTGAGTGTATTTTTGTGTATGGTGTTAGAAAGTGTTCTCATTTCATTCTTTTACAAGTGGTTGACCAGTTTTCCCAGCACCACTTGTTAAAGAGATTGTCTTGTCTCCATTGTATATTCTTGCCTCCTTTGTCAAAGATAAGGTGCCCATAGGCACATGGGTTTATCTCTGGGCTTTCTATTTTGTTCCATTGATCTATATTTCTGTCTTTGTGCCAGTACCATACTGTCTTGATGACCGTGGCTTTGTAGTAGAGTCTGAAGTCAGGCAGGTTGATTCCTCCAGTTCCACTCTTCTTTCTCAAGATTGCTTTGGCTATTCAAGATTTTTTGTGTTTCCATACAAATTGTAAAATTATTTGTTCTAGTTCTCTGAAAAATACCATTGGTAACTTGATAGGGATTGCATTGAATCTATAGATTGCTTTGGGTAGTGTACTCATTTTCATCATATTGATTCTTCCAATCCATGAACGTGGTATATTTCTCCATCTATTTGTGTCCTCTTTGATTTCTTTCACCAGTGTTTTATAGTTGTCTATATATAGGTATTTTGTTTCTTTAGGTAGATATATTCCTAAGTATTTTTTTTTTCATTGCAATGATGAATGGAATTATTTCCTTAATTTCTCTTTCTGTTTTCTCATTGTTAGTGTATAGGAATGCAAGGGATTTCTGTGTGTTCATTTTATATCCTGCAACTTTACTATATTCATTGATTAGCTCTAGTAATTTTCTGGGGGCGTCTTTAGGGTTTTCTATGTAGAGGATCATGTCATCTGCAAACAGTGAGAGTTTTACTTCTTCTTTTCCAATCTGGATTCCTTTTATTTCCTTTTCTGCCCTGATTGCTGTGGCCAAAATTTCCAAAACTATGTTGAATAGTAGTGGTGAGAGTGGGCACCCTTGTCTTGTTCCTGACTTTAAGGGAAATGCTTTCAATTTTTCACCATTGAGGATAATGGTTTGAGGGTTTGTCATATATAGCTTTTACTATGTTGAAGTATGTTCCTTCTATTCCTGCTTTCTGGAGGGTTTTTATCATAAATGGATGTTGAATTTTGTCCAAGGCCTTCTCTGCATCTATTGAGATAATCATATGGTTTTTATCTTTCAATTTGTTAATGTGGTGTATTATATTGATTGATTTGCAGATATTGAAGAATCCTTGAATCCCTGGGATAAAGCCCACTTGGTCATGATGTATGATCTTTTTAATATGTTGTTGGATTCTGTTTGCTACAATTTTGTTAAGGATTTTTGCATCCATGTTCATCAGCAATATTGGCCTGTAGTTTTCTTTTTTTGTGGCATCTTTGTCAGGTTTTGGTATTAGGGTGATGGCGGCCTCATAGAATGAGTTTGGTTACCTCAGCACCACCAAACCAGCTCTCCAACAAATGCTAAAGGATCTTCTCTAGTCAGGAAACACAGAAAGGGTGTATAAACACAAACCTAAAACAACAAAGTAAATGGCAACAGGATCATACTTATCAATAATTACCTTAAATGTAAATGGGTTGAATGCCCCAACCAAAAGACAAAGACTAGCTGAATGGATACAAAAACAAGACCCCAATGTATGTTGTCTACAAGAAACCCACCTCGAAACAAGGGACACATTCAGACTGAAAGTGAAGGGCTGGAAAAAGATATTCCATGCAAATAGAGACCAAAAGAAAGCAGGAGTAGCAATACTCATATCAGATAAAATAGACTTTAAAACAAAGGCTGTGAAAAGAGACAAAGATGGACACTACATAATGATCAAAGAATGAAGCCAAGAAGAAGATATAACAATCATAAATATATATGCACCCAACATAGGAGCACCACAATATGTAAGACAAATGCTAACAAGTATGAAAGGGGAAATTAACAATAACACAATAATAGTGGGAGACTTTAATACCCCACTCACATCTATGGATAGATCAACTAAACAGAAAATTAACAAGGAAACACAAACTTTAAATGATACAATAGACCAGTTGGACCTAATTGATATCTATAGGACATTTCACTCCAAAACAATGTATTTCACCTTCTTCTCAAGCACACACAGAACCTTCTCCAGGACAGATCACATCCTGGGCCATAAATCTAGCCTTGGTAAATTCAAAAAAATTGAAATCATTCCAAGCATCTTTTCTGACCACAATGCAGTAAGATTAGATGTCAATTACAGGAGAAAAACTATTAAAAATTCCAACATATGGAGGCTGAACAACATGCTACTGAATAACCAACAAATCACAGAAGAAATCAAAAAAGAAATCAAAATATGCATAGAAACAAATGAAAATGAAAACACAACAACCAAAAATCTATGGGACACTGTAAAAGCAGTGCTAAGGGGAAGGTTCACAGCAATACAGGCTTACCTCAGGAAACAAGAAAAAAAACAAATAAATAACCTAACTCTACACCTAAAGCAACTTGAAAAGGAAGAAATTATGAACCCCAGGGTTAGTAGAAGGAAAGAAATCTTAAAAATTAGGGCAGAAATAAATGCAAAAGAAACAAAAGAGACCATAGCAAAAATCAACAAAGCCAAAAGCTGGTTCTTTGAAAAGATAAATAAAATTGACAAACCATTAGCCAGACTCATCAAGAAACAAAGAGAGAAAAATCAAATCAACAAAATTAGAAATGAAAATGGAGAGATCACAACAGACAACACAGAAATATAAAGGATCATAAGAGACTATTATCAGCAACTATACACCAATAAAATGGACAACTTGGACGAAATGGACAAATTCTTAGAAAAGTACAACTTTCCAAAACTGAACCACGAAGAAATAGAAAATCTTAACAGACCCATCACAAGCACAGAAATTGAAACTGTAATCAGAAATCTTCCAACAAACAGAAGCCCAGGACCAGACAGCTTCACAGCTGAATTCTACCAAATATTTAGAGAAGAACTAACACCTATCCTACTCAAACTCTTCCAGAAAATTGCAGAGGAAGGTAAATTTCCAAACTCATTCTATGAGGCCACCACCACCCTAAGCATGACATTTTTAAAGGATTTTTAACACTCAAAAATGTGCATAAAATGGGCAACAAAGAGACAAGGAAGGTGGAAACCATCTCATAAATAAACTATTAAGAGAACTGAGAGATTCAGCCTGGAAAAAAAAAAAAATGCTAAAAGGAATTACATTACAATGTTGCTGCTGCTGCTAGGTTGCTTCAGTCATGTCCAACTCTGTGCGACCCCATAGACAGCAGCCCACAATGTTCCCCCCTCCCAGGGATTCTCCAGGCAAGAACACTGGAGTGGGTTGCCATTTCCTTCTCCAATGCATGAAAGTGAAAAGTGAAAGTGAAATCTCTCAGTCATGTCCAACTCCTAGAGACCCTATGGACTACCATGGCCTATCAGACTCCTCTGTCCATGGGATTTTCCAGGCAAGAGTACTGGAGTGGGTTGCCATTACAGTAGCTGTCTGCAAAATACCTGAACCCAACTGCTGGGTTTTAAAAAAAAAAAAAAAAGGCATGAGTTTGTTCTTTGTGGCTCCAGAAGACAAACTAGGAAAGCAGGATGTAATTCCTCACAACACCATCCTTAGAAGGCCAGATAATTGCAAATCAATGTGTTCAGTTGCAATTTAGGTTTGAATTGCTGAGGACCTAGCAAGATGATCATTGTGAGCCTGGAAAAGTACAGGTGAATACAAGAGACATTTAAAAGAGGCACCATCAGGACTTCCTTTGGTGCTCCAGCAGCTAAGATTCTGAGCAATCCAGGGGATCTGGGGCTCAATTCCTGGTCAGGGAACTAGATCTCACATGCTACAACTAAAAGATACTGCAAGCTGCAACTGAGACCCAGTGCAGCCAAATAAATCAATATTTAAAAGAGGCACCATCAAGACAGATGGAGCAGAGGAGAGGCAGTTACCAAGGATCCCAGTATTTTATGCCTTGTCGAGTCACTGGCCACATCAACATGCCCACAGCAACCTCACTCTGCAGGAAATATCCACTGCAGCCCTGACCGAAGCAGTGGGCTAAAGCAGAGAGTCATTCTGAATGCAGTGGCTGACAGACCTGGGTGTAACACTGAGATCTGTGAGACCCCGTCGCCAGCACTGTGCCCTCGGCTGTGTCTGGGGTGGAAGGCCCACGCCCCAGCCATGTACCCAGGTTGGCTCTACAGCATTCCAGCTTCTGCTTTAATATTGCCCCCTCATGGGGACTTTCCTTAAGCACCCTCTCTGATGTATATCCTGTTTATTTACACGCTTTATTTTCACAGAACACTTAGTTACTAATAACTCTGTGACGTTATATAAATGTTTTCCTATCTCCCTCCCTGGAATGTCAGGCCACCGAGCAGAAGCTGTTTTGTTCCCTGATGTGTCTCCCGTGCCTAGAGCAGCACCTGCCACACTGACCCTCAAGGAATCATTATAAAATGAATGCCTTGTCCCCAAGTGTAGCTTACACCTCTTCATGGCAAATATTCTCACTGGAAAATATTTTCACACTGTCTCTTGATACAAAAGTTATTGGGAGAGGTCACCATTTGTTACAGATCCATGTTTAAATGCAACAACTCAGCCTTAGAAACAAAGCATCCACTGACCTAGTGCGTCAAATCTAACATTTGGTTTTTCAGGATTACACCAAGGGACCAACATTCATTTTTTTCTTTTTTTGGATTTTCAATAAAGTCAACATATTAAGCCATATAAAAATACTACAGACCAAACAAAATACTATATAATTCCATTAAACTACCAACAAAAAGAAAAAGCAATTTTAAATTTCAAATTTGAATATTCAAATGAAAGTTTTAAAAAATCTTTCTATTGAACTGCTAAAATTTAAGGAACCCTAGATTAGCTAAGAAGATGTTATTCACCCATTAAGTTAGAAAGTATCATATTAACTTGCATGTATTTCCCCAAAATGAAAAAGAGATCATCATTTTGCACAGAATACCTTTTCTCCCCCAAGCGTTCATCAGCAGTCTTATCCCCAAAAGGCAGTACAGCTCAGAGAAAGAGTTTCCAGTAGTTTATTTAGTGAGAGGAGCCCAGAGGTGGGCTTAACTTTTGGACATACCTCTTCAGATATTCTTTCCAAGCCTCCCCAAGGAGTTACTCTGATTCCATTTCCAGGAGCTAGTCGCAACTGCCACCCACAAAAATTTACCCCAAAGATGGTTTCCTAGTCATCTATTTCCAATCAGAGATCGTGTTGCTCAACACAATCGTAAAGTAGCTACAGGAACCTTCAGAACACACCTAGTTTAAGCATGCCTCACCACCTGCCATCACCCTGTCTGAGCTGCCATGTCTCCCTTCTGGGTTCTACCAAGGCCCCTGACTTGCAATAAAAAAGCAATTAATCCTTCTAACACAGAAGTCAGATCATGTCACACTGCTGCTCAAAACTCTGCAACAGCTCCCCAGGTCCTCAGAGGGAAAGCCCTGGTGCTCACAATGGCCTGCAGGCCCTTCCTGTTAGTTCTCAGACCTCATCTCTTAGTACCCTGCTCCTCACTCACTCTGTTCCAGTCAAATAGGCCTCTGTGCTGCCCCTTGAACACACACCTGTTTTAGAGCATCGTACTGGCTCTTCTCAGGGCTTGGAAACCCCTTCCCAAAGCACTAGCTTGCCCAACTCCTTCACCTTCCTTGTGTCTTTGCTCCCATCTTCTTAATGAGACCTTCCCTAACTATGCTATTGATGATCACAACCTACTCCCCACACAGTCCCAGAACCTGCCCACACCATCTTCCTTAGCATGCTCTACTGCTTTTTAATTTTTCCACAGTACTTACCTTACAGTTACTTATTAATGCAGTACGTATTTTACTAATCTTTATGTTTATATATATACATTATCTATTTAAGTATACTCTCCCCCAATGAGGACAGGAATCTTTGTTTTGTTCACTGAACATCCAGGAAGCCTAGAATAATACCTGACACATAGTAGGGGTTCAATAAATATTTATTTAATAATTCTAATAATACAGCATATGCTATTAATCAACCTATCAATAGGTATCTCTTGGAAGCTTAATATCTTCCATGTGACCCTAAGCACTGTGGGAGCTTTTTTTTAGCATGATGCATTTGCTCTCTGAAAGCTTACATTCTAGTTGGAGAGACCACAAGTAGTCAGCAATGTCAGATTAAGAATGGAGAGTATTGATAAAGAGCATTGGTTACACTGGTAATGAATCTGTGTGTTCCCATGCATTTATGCAACAGTCATTTATTGAGCACCTACTCTGAGCCAGCCTGGAGATACTGGAGTGAACACATCAATAAGGTCCCTGCCTTCTTGGGACTTATATTTTGTTGAGGCAAACAGACAATGAAGCAATGAATAAATAAACAAAATAATTATGAAACCACCCTGAGGAAATAAACAAGATCTATCTCAGAGAACAGCAGCAGCTGTACCAATCACAGTCACCAAAAAAGTGCAGGCAGAGAGGGAGCCAGGAAAATGAACATCTGAACTCTCCAGTCTTCAGTCTCTTACCACTGCCTGCCACTGGGGAGCCTGTGAGCACAGCCGGCTCAGGGCACAGAGGAGGGTGGAGAAGATCTGAGAAGCAAGGGGAAGATGTCCAGCATGAAACTGTTGTATGTGTGTATATAAAAACATGCCCAAATCTGTCCAACAGTGTCCCAGAGACTCTTCAGCCTCTCCTGGTAGCCTCATCTGCAGTCACATCCACTACACAGTTTCTTCCTTATTTCTCTCCAGTGAATAATCTGATGATTTTCTCATGTTCACTTTTTCCAATAAACTTCATAGTTCTGAAAACAGCCATTGGCATCCCTTAAACTTTTATTAACTAAGTTCATGAATTTCAGTATTTTTAACTTTTTTAACTTAAAATTTTTTCTTTTAGTTCTTGTCTTCTGAAGATACTGTTTAATTTCTCCTCAGCTTTTAAATATGTAAAATGTGATATATAGATTTTATACCACTTATTAGTAAGCTGATAGCTTTACATGAAAACAGTTTTCTCAGATTTGATTGGCATGAAAGAACTAGCCTAATTTGATTTTTAAAAATTTCTTTTTAATCAAGTGGCCCATGAGAGCCGATGGTTTAAAGCACTCACATTAATATTCATAGAAGATAATCTCATATTTGAATTTTCAGAAATTGTAAACAAAGCTAAAATACCCCCTCATACTCAATAATAATAATACCTAGTATTTACTGAGCACTTACTAAGTGTCAGAAATGATGCTGATTACTTTACAACATATTACTTTATCCTCACAATCTAGGAAATAGGTACTACTATTATACCCATTTTACAGTTTAAAAAAACTGAGGCATAGGAAGGTTAGGTTACTTTCTCAAGGTCACACAGACACTACTGGAAAATTGGATCCAAACTTTGATCAACTATGCATGAAAACAAACCTTTTCAAATTTGACTGGCTGTTTAGGACTAGCCTGGTTAGATTTTTTAAGTTTTGTGTTTGTTTTTTTTTAAACTAAGAGGTACTAAGTCTACCAAGAAGTAAGAGTACAGCGCTGTCCAGAAGTCTGTGGGATCCAAACACACTTCTTAGCCATAATTCACCCTTAGATAGTCTCAAGGACACAGAACTCTCAGTCTAGGCATTGGCCACGCCCATAATAATAGAAAAATATGTTAAAGTGACATTGTTCCATGAAAAAAAAGCAAATCATGGGACAACTGAGAATATTACACCATTTCTGAATAAACAAGGACAGATATTTATAAGATAAATATGTCTATAGATACATATGATAAATATACAGTACATACCAATGTGACTACTAATAGGTATCTCTATAGTCATAGACAATTTCTGGAAAGACAAAAGAAAAATCTGTCAATACATACAATTGCCACACAAGAATGTTCAAAAGGAGTGGAGTGTTTACTCTCAACTTCGCCCTTCTGTGATATTTAACATATTTACCACAAATTTAAATAAGTTATCACATTCAGTTCAGTTCAGTCGCTCAGTCATGTCCGACTCTTTGTGACCCCATGGACTGCAGCACGCCAGGCCTCCCTATCCATCACCAACTCCCGGAGTTTACTCAAACTCAGGAAATGGCACCCCACTCCAGTATTCTTGCCTGGAGAATCCTGTGGACGGAGGAGCCTGGTGGGCTGCCATCTATGGGGTTGCACAGAGTCGAACACAACTGAAGCAACTTAGCTGCTGCAGCTGCATGTCCATACAGTCAGTGATGCCATCCAACCATCTCATCCTCTGTCGTCCCCTTCTCCTCTCACCTTCAATCTTTCCCAGCATCAGGGTCTTTTCAAATGAGTCAGCTCTTTGAATCAGGTGGCCGAAGTATTGGAGTTTCAGCTTCAACAGCTGTCCGTCCAATGAACACTCAAGACTGATCTCCTCTAGGATGGACTGGTTGGACCTTCTTGCCATCCAAGGGACTCTCAAGAGTCTTCTCCAACACCACAGTTCAAAATATCAATTCTTCAGTGCTCAGCTTTCTTTATAGTCCAACTCTCACATCCATACAACTACTGGAAAAACCATAGCCTTGACTAGACGGACCTTTGTTGGCAAAGTAATGTCTCTGCTTTTTAATACGCTGTCTATGTTGGTCTTAACTTTCCTTCCGGAGAGTAAATGTCTTTTAATTTCATGGCTGCAGTCACCATCTGCAGTGATTTTGGAGCCCAAAAGAACAAACTCTGCCACTGTTTCCACTGTTTCCCCATCTGTTTTCCATGAAGTGATGGGACCGGATGCCATGATCTTGGTTTTCTGAATGTTGAGCTTTAAGCCAACTTTTTCACTCTCCTCTTTCACTTTCATCAAGAAGTTCTCTAGTTCTTCTTCACTTTCTGCCATAATGGTGGTGTCATCTGCATATCTGAGGTTATTGTTATTTCTCCCGGCAATCTTGATTCCAGCTTGTGCTTCATCCAGCCCAGTGTTGCTCATGATGTACTCTGCATATAAGTTAAATAAGCAGGGTGACAAATTACAGCCTTGATGTACTCCTTTTCCTATTTGGAGCCAGTCTGCTGTTCCATGTCCAGTTCTAACTGTTGCTTCCTGACCTGCATACAGGTTTCTCAACAGGCAGGTCAGGTGATCTGGTATGCCCATCTCTTTCAGAATTTTCCAGAGTTTGTTGTGGTGCACGCAGTCAAACGCTTTGGAATAGTCAATAAAGCAGAAATAGATGTTATTCTGGAACTCTCTCACTTTTTCGATGATCCAGCAGATGTTGGCAATTTGATCTCTAGTTTCACTGCCTTTTCTAAATCCAGCTGGAACATCTGGAAGTTCATGGTTCATGTATTGTTGAAGCCTGGCTTGGAGAATTTTGAGCATTACTTTACTAGTGTGTGAGATGAGTGCAATTGTGCAGTAGTTTGAGCTTTCTTTGGCATTGTCTTTCTTTGGGATTGTAATGAAAACTGACCTTTTCCAGTCCTGTGGCCACTGCTGAGTTTTCCAAATTTGCTGGCATATTGAGTGCAGCACTTTCACAGCATCCTCTTTCAGGATTTGAAATAGCTCAACTGGAATTCCATCACCTCAACTAGCGTTGTTCTTAGTGATGCTTTCTAAGGCCCACTTGGCTTCACATTCCAGGATGTCTGGCTCTAGTTTTCACATTAATTATACTAATAACTCATAAGAAGGCAAAGGCTGAAATGATAATCTAGTGGTTTTATCACAGAAAAGCCTTGCTGGCAATCCCCAGTGTGAAGTGAAGTGAAGTGAAAGTCTCTCAGTCATGTCCAACTCTTTGAGACCCCATAGACTGGGGCCCACCAGGCTCCCTGTCCATTGAATTCTCTAGGTGAGAATACTGGAGTGGGTAGCCGTTCCCTTCTCCAAGGGATCTTCCCAACCCAGGGATCAAACCCAGGTCTCCCACATTGCAGGTAGATCCTTTTCCCTCTGAGCCATCAGAGAAGCCCAGAGTACTTAGTCTGGAATTTCTTCCAAGGTTATTAGTTTCAAACTCTTTGTTTCCTTCATCTTGCTAACTGTGCATGTTTGTGTGATGTTAAAAACTATTAGCCAAACTTAAAAATCAGCAGGCACAAAATATCCATTTCAACTTAGCTTTATTAATGTCTTTTGAAATTAAACACATCCAGTTAAGAACATATATACAAGTTGTCCCACCATAGACTTTAAAATCTGTGAATATTTAATAGCAAAATATTTAATAGCAAATATTTGACCTGTGAAGACAGATAAAGCTGATTTGAATGGGGAAAGTATTAAGATAATTGTTTGACTCTTCCCTATTTTTCAATTATGTTAATTTCAGCAGGCTTCTACATGTTTGGAGGCAAACAGCTTTGGCATCAGTTCAGGCTTAAGTGTGTACTTGGAAGCACAATCAGTACCTGGAAGAGGTTCAACTACAGATCTTGGCTCTTATCTTGTTAGTCAGCCATATACCGAGATGGAACATCATGGCAGACACTGATTGTCAAAAATGAGGTATTTAGACTTAACTTTTCACAAATCCAATGTGCAGTGACTAATAGGATACCAAACTCTAGAATTTAAATGGAGGTCTATAGATGGTAAATTTCATTGTAGAATGATTACTTATGGCAACAACATATTGGAGACCAAAATATATATCAATAGATACTAAATTTTCATTATCTGTGAAGAGTGAACTGGTTGAATACTTTAAGGAGCATTCATATACTGAAACACAAAGCAGGCATTGAATTCATGCAAAACATGATATAAGTCAATATTCCACATTAACCCAAAGCTTGACATTGCTTCCACCAACGGTCATTTAACATCAACATCACAGATACTGCCGAAGGCATGGTGTTCTCACATATTATAAGCCATACATCACTAGTCAAACAAGATGAGGGTGTTGCCCTTGCCAGCATTTGCAGAACTCATTTGTCTGCTTATTCTAGGTAGCACATGGCATTTAGTGCCCTGTTAATTATGACCAATGTGCCCCTGCTTTGTCTGTTAAATGTCTTACATCATCTTAATTACATAAAACAGTCTTCATTTCTTATTTTAATTGGTTCAATTTGCTTGACTTAGTTGCATGGCTTCTGAAACATTGGGTATAATCCTTTCTTCAAAGATGACACTATACAATATGATGGCATTTAAGAATCAAAAAATCTGAGTTTGAATCAAATTCCACTGACTGGCCATAGGACCTCGGTCAAGTCATTGAACCTTTCTGAGACAGAGTTTTTTCATCTTTAAACTGGGCCTACTACCTAAATGGGGTCGCAAAGAGTCAGACACAACTGAGTGACTAAGCATAGCACAGCACACTACCCAAAGTAATCTATAGATCAATGGAATCCCTACCAAAATACCAATGACATTTTTCATAGAACTAGAATAATCCTAAAATTTGTATGGAATCACAAAAGACATTGAATTGTCAAAGCAATCCTGAGAAAGGAGAACAAAATTAGAGGCCTTGCAACTTCCTAATTTCAAACTATATTACAAGCTACAGTAATCAAAATAACATGATACTGTATTAGTACAAAAACAGACACACAGAGCAATGGAACATAATAAAAAGCCCAGAAGTAAACCCATGCTTATATGGTCAATTAATCTTCAACAAAGAAGGCAAGACTAAACAATGGGGAAAAGACACAGAGTCTTTAATAAATGGTGTTGGGAAAATTGGACAGCTATATGCGAAAGAATAAAACTAGACCATTTTATATATTATCTACAAAAATAAAAATACATTAAAGACTTAAAGGTAAGACCTGAGACCACAAAAGTTATAGAAGAAAACTTAGGCAGTAAGTTCTTTGATGCTGGTCTTAGCAATACTTTTTTGGATCTGTCACCTCTGGCAAGGGCAACAAAATCAAAAATTTAAAAATGGGACTACATTAAAAGAAAAAGCTTTTGCACAGCAAAGAAAATCATTAGTGAAATGAAAAGGTCACCTAGTGAATGGGAAAAGATATTTGCAAATAAGATATCTGATAAGGGGCTAATACCTAAATTATATAAAGATGACACACAACTCAATATTTTTTTTAAAAATCCAATTAAAAATGTTCAAAGGCTCTGGATAGACATTTCTCCAAAGAAGACACACAGATGGCCAACAGGCACATGAAAAGATGCGCAACATCACTAATCATGTGGGAAATACAAATGAAAACCACAATGAGATCATTTCACACATGTCAGAATGGTTATGATCAAAAAGACAAGAAATAACAATTGATGGCAAGGATGTGAAGAAAGGGGCACCTCTGTGCACTGTTGGTGGGAATATAAATTGCTACAACTACTACAAAAAACAGTATGGAAGTTCCTCAAAAATTTTAAAATTGAACTATCATATAATCCAGCAATTCCACTTCTGGGTATTTCCCAAAGAAAACAAAAACACTAATTAGAAAAGATACATGCACCCCAGTGTTCATTATAGCATTATTTACAATAACCATGATATGGAAGCAGCCTATAGACCCATTGGTAGATGAATGAATATAAAATATGTAGTACACACATACAATACAATACTACTCAGCCAATTGATATTGCCAGGAGAAATATCAATAACCTCAGATACGCAGCTGACACCACCCTTATGGCAAAAAGTGAAGAGGAACGAAAGAGCCTCTTGATGAAGGTGAAAGAGGAGAGTGAAAAAGTTGGCTTAAAACTCAGCATTCAAAATACTAGGATCATGGCATCCAGTCCCATCACTTCATAGCAGATAGATGGGGAAACAATGGAAACAGTGACAGGCTTTACTTTCTTGGGCTCCAAAATTACTGCAGATGGTGACTGCAGCCAAGAAATTAAAAGATGCTTGCTCCTTGGAAGAAAAGCTATTCCAAACCTAGACAACATATTAAAAGGCAAAGACATTACTTTGCTGACACAGGTCCATATAGTCAAATCTATGGTTTTTCCAGTAGTTATGTATGGATGTGAGAGTCAGACCATAAAGAAGGCTAAGCATCGAAGAACCAATGCTTTTGAACTGTGGTGTTGGAGAAGACTCTTGAGAGTCCCTTGGACTACAAAGAGATGAAACCAGTCAATCCTAAAGGAAATCAATCCTGAATAGTCATTGGAATGACTGTTGAAGCTGATGTTGAAGCTGAAGCTCCAATACTTTGGCCTCCTGATGTGAAGAGTTAACTCATTAGAAAAGACCCTGATGCTGGGAAAGAGTGAAGCTAGGAGGAGAAGGGGATGACAAAGAACAAGATGTTTGGATGGCATCACCAACTCAAAGGACATGAGTTTGAGCAAGCTATGGTAGATGGTGAAGGACAGGGAAGCCTGGCGTGCTGCAGTCCAAGGGGTCGCAGAGTTGGACATGACTGAGTGACTGAACAACAATAACAATACTCAGCCATAGAAAAGAATTAAATTATGCAATTTGTGAAAACATGGGTGAATGTATGTAGAGGGTATCATGCTAAGTGAAATAAGTCAGACAGAGAAAGATAAATGCCATATGATCTCTCTTGTATGTGAAATCTAAAACACAAAACAAATAAATAAAACAAAACAGAAACAGACATAGATATAGAGAGCAAATTAGTGGTTTCCAGACGGGAGTAGGGTGGGCTATTAGGCAAAACAGATGAAGAGGATTACTAGATATAAGCTTCTAATTAAGTCACAGGTTTGTAATATATGACAAAAGGAATACACTCAATAACAATGTAAATAATTTGGTATGGTGACAGTGACCAGACTTGTCATGGTGATCATCTCATAATGTATTTGAATGTCAGATCACTTGATTACACATGTGAAACTGACATCATAATACTGTCAATTTTTTTTTTAATAAATCCACATTTTGATACCAAAAAAAAAAGTGAGATGGACTTTACATATGATCTAATGGCTTAAATGAGATGATAAAAAAGTACTGTCAAGTACTTAGGACAGTTCCTAGCAAATAGTGAGTGCTCAGTAAATAATAGTTTTTAATTGTAGACCTTCTGAACCTTCTTTATGTATCATTTTTCTGCATTTCCACCACACCTCAAAGGATCAAAAATGTTTGAACCATTACACTGAAATAAAAAAAAAACCTCTTGGTCACAGCACACGTTAAGCTCAATGGAGTTATATTAATATGAGACATACACAGAAAATCTGAGTTTCACTATAAAGAAAAATTATCAGAATCAAGGTTCCTTTTGCAAGGAGGCATATAATAGTGACATGGTCACTTTGTGACAGATTGGTGAAAATTCAAAAACTCTAAACTAACATGAAATAAAAATCTGATTGCATCTGGGAAAATTCAATCAAATTAGTTTTCAATTTTCTGTGTTTTCAGGGATAGGAAACAGGATAAATAAAATCCATAGGTCACACAACAGAAAGAAATTTACTTTAAAACATTAATTTCTCCCTCTTCTAAAAGCTTTTTGTCTGAGAAGTTTGCAAATGGTTCTGATTTCAGTTTCATCATCAACTCAAAGTAAAATTTACCCAAGGAGAGGCAAAGAATAAAGCAGAACAGATATTAAACAAAGCACAGAGCCAAGTACTGGAGCATAAAGTGAGTGAGTCCTTGGTGGTCAACCCCTGTTAGAAAGTCTCCCTCATTTCAGGCAGTTCGGTAAAATGAGGGCAGTCACCAAATAGCTCACACTAAAGCAGCCTGGAAACCCCCCAGTGGATCTCCTCAGCTCCGCTCAGACTTTTTGGCTTCAGGAAGAGTGAGCATCTACAGTCTGAGTCAATGATGCTAACCTTCCTTCCCTCCCTTCCTCCTCTCCACATGCACAGCAAACGAAAAAAAAAAAAAAAAAGCCATGTCACAATCATGAGCTAAACTCAGCAGATGGCTATGCTTTGTTTGCCTTGTGAAAAAGTAAAAAGTGGAAGTGTTAGTTGCTCAGTCATGTCCAACTGTTTGTGACCCTATGGACTGTAGACCACCAGGCTCCTCTTCCACGGAATTCTCCCATGGGGTGGGTAGCCATTCCCTTCTCCAGGGTATTTTCCCAACCCAGGGATCAAACTGGTGTCTCTTGCACTGCAGGCAGATTCTTTACCATCTGAGCCACCAGGGAAGCCCTTTTGTTTGCCTCAGAGTTTAAAAGAAAAAGAATTTTTTTTTTAATTTGTCAACACTTTAAAGTGAGATATTTCACATAAAATTGAGATTTGGGGCTCATCTTAAAAATTGTAGAGATTTGGATCCAGTAATTCTGTCTCTGGGTAATATCTGAAGAAATGAAAACAGGATCTAAGAGCTCTATGGATTCCAATGTTTATTGCAGAATTATTCACAACAGTCAAGATATGGAAACAATCTAAATGCCTGTCAACAGATGAATGGATGATATGATACACACACAATGGAATATAACTCTGGCATGAAAAATAAGGATATTCTGCCCTTTGCAACAACATGGATGGACCATATGGACATTATGCTAAGTGAAATAAGTCAGACAGAGAAAAACAAATACTGTGTGATATCATTTATAGATGGGCTCTAAAAAAGCCAAATTCATAAAAAACAGAAAGTGGTAGTTATCAAGGGATGGAGGTTGGGAGGACAGGACACATTGTTCAAGGGTACAAATTTACAATGAATAGTAAATGAGTCCTAGAGATCTAATGTACTGCATAGTCAATGTAATCAACAACATTGTAGTATGATCAAACTTGCTAAGAGATTAGAGTGGAAGTATTGCAACCATGAAAAACAAAAGGTAATCATGTAACATGATAAGTTCAGTACAGTCGTTCAGTCAAGTCCAACTCTGTCCATCACTAACTCCCGGAGCTGATTCAAACTCATGTCCATTGAGTCAGTGATGCCATCCAACCATCTCATCCTCTGTTGTCCCCTTCTCCTGCTTTCAATCTTTTCCAGCATCAGGGTCTTTTCAAATGAGTCAGCTCTTCGCATCAGGTGGCCAAAGTATTGGAGTTTCAGCTTCAACAGCTGTCCTTCCAATGAATATTCAGGACTGATTTCCTTTAGAATGGACTGGTTGGATCTCCTTGCAGCCCAAGAGACTCTCAAGAGTCTTCTCCAACACCACAGTTCAAAATATCAATTCTTCAGTGCTCAGCTTTCTTTATAGTCCAACTCTCACATCCATACATGACCACTGGAAAACCCATAGCCTTGACTAGACAGACTTTTGTTGGCAAAGTAATGTATCTGCTTTTTAATATGTCGTCTAGGTTGGTCATAACTTTCTTTCCAAGGAGAATGCATCTTTTAATTTCATGGCTGCAGTCACCATCTGCAGTGATCTTGGAGCCCAAAAAAATAAAGTCTGCCACTGTTTCCCCATCTATTTGCCATGAAGTGATGGGGCTGGATGCAACAATCTTAATTTTCTGAATGTTGAATTTTAAGCCAACTTTTTCACTCTCCTCTTTCACTTTCATCAAGAGGCTCTAGTTCTTCTTCACTTTCTGCCATAAGGGTGGTGTCATCTGCATATCTGAGGTTATTGATATTTCTCCCAGCAATCTTGATTCCAGCTTGTGCTTCATCCAGCCTAGTGTTTCTCATGATATACTGTGCATATAAGTTAAATAAGCAGGGTGACAATATACAGCCTTGAGGTACTCCTTTTCCTATTTGGAACCAGTCTGTTGTTCCATGTCCAGTTCTAACTGTTGCTTCCTGACCTGCATACAGATTTCTCAAGAGGCAGGTCATGTGGTCTGGTATTCCCATCTCTTTCAGAATTTTCCAGAGTTTGTTGTGATCCACACAGTAAAAGGCTTTTGCATAGTCAATAAAGCAGAAATAGATGTTTTTTCTGGAACTCTCTTGCTTTTTTGATGATCCAACAGATGTTGGCAATTTGATAATGCTATTATTGCTACAGTGGCAATCATATCATATAAACATATAGTATGGTAGAAGTGTATCAAATTAACACTGTACACCTTAAATTTATACAGTATTTTGTGTCAAATATATTTAAATTAAATAATTTAATTAAAAGTTAAGTGAGTCAATTATTAATTTTTAAAAATTTCAGAGTTTTGGCAATGCTAACCCAGCACACACAGTGGAGATAAACAAGGCATTATCTTTTTTTTTTTAAGGCATTATCTTTTAAGGAATATGTTCTCTCCAACCTGCTACAGTTTTTACCACTATCTATTCTGACACCCAACACCACACTTACTTACATTAGCTGCCTGGCATTATAGCTATTTGACTGCCCATGACCAACTGGAAGGCCATCAAGAACATCAAGCCAGATGCTACAATCAAATGTAAGCAGCAATCAATATGCCTATTAACCCAAACTGAAAATAAAACAGCAGAAAACCAAATTGCTTAGTGGCAAAACCCTGAACTCATTGTTAAACTATATGGTTTTCCTCCCTATGTCCTCTATTGCATGAAGTTAGGCAAGTTACTTATCTTTTCTAGATTTCTATATCCTCAAATAAAAAGTGGTGATGCTAACACCAGTATCATAGTAGATAAATGTCACAGAACATAATTTGTGTTATTTTAAAGTCCTTTATAAAGTAGAATAAAGTATTATGGATTATGATACTGAATGACTCTAAGTAATAGCTGACATAGGGATAAATGAAAAAGTTGTACTATAGATGTTTTTAATGTTCTCATAAAAATATTCTAATATGTCAACCTGCTGATGATTCACAATATTCTCTACTCTTTGCCAATTCAAAATACAAACATTTAAGAACTGTAGCTATAGTTTAAAATTCTTTGCTGGTGAGAGAAAAATTAAAGGAAAAATATGCCTTTGTATCTCATATTTAGGATAAATTACAGTTTGGGTCATTCTGGTTTCCTAAAGGCTAATGGAACTCTAAGAGGCTTAACTGAGAGTTTGAATAAGGCATGGGTCATTCACTGTATACCCTGCCTAGAACTCCATTAAGTAGTGTCGGATCTGACTGCACCCATACAAGTAGGATTTGGGAGATGAGATGACATTAAGCCCCTCATTTGGGGTTCCCTTCCTAAACCAAATATTTTCAAACCCAGGTTCACAGACAGCATTAACAGAGCCAAAGGGACAGCCAGATTAGGAACCAAGACTTCGAAAGCAAGCAAGATTTCTCACAATTTCCCCTCATCAGGCCAACCGTCAGAGTGCTAAGCAAAGAGAACTGTGTCAATAAATGATGCTTTAACATACCAATCTTGATGTCTGCTTCTTGAGGAACTACTGCAGTAGGGTCAGCCCTGCAGAAAGCTGGGATACCATATGACGCTACCCCCATATATGTCTTAATATATACTCCTTAAATTGAACTAATATGTCTTCATCCCCTATTTTTGAATCCTAGAAGCATAAAAGATCTAAAAACCTCTAGGAACTTTATCTGGGACCTTCTCTATATTGACCTCGGCATTCATTATAGTAATATACTCCCATACAAATGGGCAAAGTGATAAATCTGTTTGAAATATAAGACTTGGGTTAAACTGTATACAGTGGAATCTCCTAGATTCTGAACAGGCATCTTGATAATGTGGTCATGATATACCATGGCTTACAATGCTTGGGCTGTTAAAATTCAGTGTCTTGAACAGTAGGGGTGTTTTTCCAGCTCCACTCCTTCTCCTGCACCCCCACCTCTTCACCTCTAGGGGGCAGTCTCACCAGCATTCCCACGCCGTTGGAGGGGAAACGTCACCCTAAACGGCTCAAGAAATCGGGTTTTCCTTTTCTGACTCGCACTTGCTGACTGGGCAAATAACTTAAAATCTCTGTTTTGGTTTTCTCATCTGTAAAAGGGGATGATTACTTTATAACTAATTAATTTGACCCAAGAAGATTAACGGAGTAAAGTGTGTAAAGGACTTGGCACAGTGCCTGCACATAGTAATTCGTTTAATAGATGTGACCACGCTCTGCGGTAGGGCTTCCCTCATAACCCAGTTGGTAAAGAATCTGTCTGCAGTGCAGGAGTCCCGGGTTCGATTCCTGGGTTGGGAAGATCCCCTGGAGCAGGAAATGGCAACCCACTCCAGTCTTCTTGCCTGGAGGATCCCACGGAAAGAGGAGCCTGGCAGGCTACAGTCCATGAGGTTGCAAGAGTCGGACACGACAAGCAACCAAACGCGCGCACACCCCTGGGGTATGGGGAGACCGGTAGCCTGGACACCTGACCCAGAAGGAGCCCGAGAAGATGACAGCGTCATCACGGGAGAACTCAGCACTCAGGCTCCACTCGTGTTATCCTCAGCTCTGGGGGTCCAGGTCAGGACTTCTCAAGCCATTTTCTTGACATAACTCCTAACTGTAAAGAGAATTGAATGCATATCCTGGGGGTTTATTGATAGCTTCAGAATTTATAGGTTTTTGTGTTGAAAAATTCATGTCTTTTTAAGTTGCTCTCAAACAAAAGTGTCTTTGCTTTAATGTAAAATAATATTGCCTCCTCCTAAATCTCTGAAAAAATTCAATCTCTAAGGAGACGTGCCATGATTATATTGTGACTTTGCCTACCCTTCGCACCTTCCCCGGACAACTGGGGATAAATGTGCTTCGATTTGCTATCCATGTAGAGTTGTCTTTCCATTAGCATGACTGATAGCATGAGTTCAGCTTGGGCTACTGCAGCATTTCATTATAAATATATAAAACTCTGAGGCCCTGAGAAGTTACAGGACCTTCTCTAAATCACAGCGTGGGAACAGTGGGATGCAACAAGGGACCAGCTCTTAAGGTTCAGCCCACCTTCCTCATAAACACACAAAACAGAGAACAAAGCATTTAGGCACCAATTTAGAACAGCCACAGTTCAAAAATGGTCTCAAAGGAATTATAAGTATTGCAGAAATACTAAGAGGAAAGCATCTCTTAATGTCATAACATTTAAGAGAAGGGCCTGCCATTTCTCAAATAGAAGTAAATAAATAGGAAAATCCTTCTGTGGCTCACTTTGGGGAAAGAAGATAAGGTGTTTGCCTCTGAACACTTCATAAAAGTCACGTTAGCAAAACTCGTATTTAGGCAAAATATAGTATTTTCAGATTGGTGCTTATGCACTGACCATATGTGACTGTTTCCTACCCAAAAGTGATGCAGGTGCTGACTGGTTCGTAGTCCCATGTAGGAGTAGCTATTGTATAAATACTGCCATTGAAAATTAACATCAAAATTCAGATAAGCACTATTACTAAAGGATGACTACTCTGTTTATGTTTTAAATGAGAGATTAATTGAAACTTCCACTAATATCTATGATATGCAAACCTAAAAGAATTTTATTTTCAAGTTTCCGGCCACAACAGTGATGACTAGATATGTACCTCTAGGGGGAGCTCAAGGTTTTCTCTCTTTCCAGTCTCATTTTCCCTGCTGTCTGCTGTGTCTTCATTGACAGAGTCCTTGCCTTTCACCTTGAGAGAAGGTATGCAACCCTGTCCATTCATGTCCCAGCCGTGTTGGCTCCTCCAAATCATATATATATGTGTGTGTGTAGATAGATAGATGGGCTTCCCAGGTGACTCAGTGGTAAAGAATCGGCCTGCAGGAGACACAGGTTCGATCCCTGGGTTGGGAAGATCCCCTGGAGGAGAAAATGGCAACTGTCTCCAGTATTCTTCCCTGGGAAATCCTACAGACAGAGGAGCTTGTTGGGCTACAGTCCACAGGGTAACAAAGAGTCAGGCACAACTGAGCAACCATGCATGCACAGATAGAAGTTATATTTTACTCTACTATTTCCCAAAGTATATTTCAACAAACACCAGTTTTATACTAAATTAACAAATTTTATATAAATGAAGGGTTTCAAGCCAAAGATGTTAAGAAACACTGGGTTAAACGAAGTTCAAAGTGTTGTTTACTGCAGGATGTCTCATAATCTCTAATGCCTGGTGACTTCCAAAAGAAGGGACAAGAAGGAACTATTTAAATTAATCAGGCCACCGAACTGTTTTTTCAGGGCTTTCTCTTGGGACTAATGTTAGAACATTCTCTCAGAAATATTGCTCAGGTTGCTAAGACTGTGATCAATAAAATAAGCATAGATTAGGAATTTTTTAAAAAATAATTCATCCCTGTTTATTTCAAACAAAAATACTAATTCAAAATGATACATGCACCCCAATATTCTTAGCAGCATTATTTACAACTGTCACGATATGGATATGGCTGAGGTGGCAAGAATTGCAGTCCAGGGGGCTTGCGTTGGAATCATGGACAAGCCTTTTTTCAAATTATGTTTATTATCTCCCCTCAGATTCTCCCTTCAACAGAGAGTTACTGCTCCACTGTGTTAAAATCTAGACATGAGATGCATCCTGAAGAAATGAGGGCAGAAAAATTATTAAGAAGAAGAAATATAAGACTGTAGTTTCCCAAATGGGGCTATATATCCCAGAAAATGTTTTCAATGAATAAAATTTCTATTTTTAATTTCAAAATTGGAAATTAAGACTTTCTTAATCTTTAATATAACAGAATGACAATATTACATGTGCACAATTTGAAAAAATATACACTCATTTTACAGAAAGACATTTTCAAAATATTTTGCTGACAGAGGCACAATTTAAAAATTGAGAGACCAATGGTGTAGAAAAATAGTGCCTCAGAAAGCATATGTCAAATTAATTAGAAGATAACTTAGACAGATGTGAGCCTGCCTTCCAATAATAGTCTCCCAATTGCAAATAAATGCTAAGATGAAACTGAACTTATTTCTTTAATGGTTTCATGCTATTATAGGAACAAAACTTCAAATTCTGCTAAAACTGTCACTTTAGGAAATAACAAACATTAGGTCTTGGATAGCAACCAAGGAAGAAAGAAACGGAACTAAAAGTTAGATTTTAAAACCATTAGGATCAACATATGGGTTCTCTGCTCAAGAATATCAACCACACATGAATTTTTGGCATTTTTCAATCAAAACAAATATTACTCAAGAATAGCCTATACATTAGAGATACCAAAGGAACATTTCATGCAAAGTGGGCACAATAAAGGATAGAAATTGTATGGACCCAACAGAAGCAGAAGATATTAAGAAAAGGTAGCAAGAATACACAGAAGAACTGTACAAAAAGAGGTCTTAATGACCTGGATAACCATGATGGTGTGATCACTCACCTAGAGCTAAACACACTCCTGGAATGCAAAGTCAAGTGGGCCTTAGGAAGCATCACTATGAACAAACCTAGTGGAGATGATGGAATTCTAGCTAAGCTACTTCAAATCCTAAAAGATGATGCTGTGAAAGTGCTGCACTCAATGTGCCTGCTAATTTGGAAAACTCAACAGTGGCCACAGGACTGGAAAAGGTCAGCTTTCATTCCAACCCCAAAGAAGGGTAATGCCAAAGAATGTTCAAACTATTGCACAATTGCACACATGCTAGCAAGGTAATGCTCAAAATCCTTCAAGCCAGGCTTCAACAGTATGTGAACCAAGAACTTCCAGACGTTCAAGCTGGATTTTAAAAAGGCATAGGAACCAGAGATCAAATTGCCAACATCCGCTGGATCATAGAAAAAGCAAGGGAATTCCAGAAAAACATCTACTTCTACTTCATTAACTACATTAAAGCCTTAGACAGTGTGGATCACAACAAACCATGGAAAATTCTTAAAGAGGTGGGAATACCAGACCACCTTACTTGCCTCCTGAGAAACCTGTGTGCAGATCAAGAAAAAACAGTTAGAACTGGACGTGGAACAATGGACTGGTTCCAAATTGGGAGAGTAGTACATCGAGGGTATATTGCCACCCTACTTATTTAACTCTGAATATTTATATGCAGAGTACATCATGTGAAATGTCAGGCTGGATGAAGCTCAAGCTGGAATTAAGATTTCCAGGAGAAATATCAGTAACCTCAGATATACAGATGACACCACCCTTATGGCAGAAAGTGAAGAGAAACTAAGGAGTCTCTTGATGAAAGTGAAAGAGGAGAGTAAAGAAGCTGGCTTAAAACTCAACATTCAAAAAACAAAGATCATGGCATCTTATCCCATCACTCATGGCAAATAGATGGGAAAACAATGGGAACAGTGAGAGATTTTATTCTCTTGGGCTCCAAATCACTGCAGATGGTGACTGCAGCCATGAAATTAAAAGACATTTGCTCCTTGGAAGAAAGGTTATGACAAACTTAGCGTATTCAAAAACAGAAACATTACTTTGCTGACAAAGGTCCATCTAGTCAAAGCTATGGTTTTTCCAGTAGTCATATACATATGTGAGAGTAGGACCGTAAAGAAGGCTGAGTGCCAAAGAACTGATGCTTTTTTTTTTTTTATCATAAGTTGCCAACAGCACTTTATTTTTTCAAAAATATGGAACGCTTCACGAATTTGCATGTCATCCTTGTGCAGGGGCCATGTTAATCTTCTCTGTATCGTTCCAATTTTAGTATATGTGCTGCCGAAGCGAGCACAGAACTGATGCTTTTGAACTGTGGTGCTGGAGAAGACTCTTGAGAGTCCCTTGGACTGCAAGGAGATCCAACCAGTCCATCCTAAAGGAAATCAGTCCTAGGAAGGAATGATGCTGAAGCTCCAATACTCTGGCCACCTGATGGGAAGAACTGATTCATTGGAAAAGACCCTGATGCTGGGAAAGATTGAAGGTGGGAGGAGAAGGGGATAACAGAGGATGAGACAGTTGGATGGCATCACCGACTCAATGGACATGAGTTTGAGCAGGCTCCAGAAGATAGTGAAGGACAGGGAAGCCTGCCATGCTGCAGTCCATGGGGTCACAAAGAGTCAGATACGACTGAGCATATGAACAACAAAGCCTAAACATATTCACTTCAGCCTTCCAAGATTAATTATGTCCAAGTGAAATGAGTTAACATAAATATGTTGTTTAAAAATTGATGTGAATATATATTTATTTTTGAGTGGGAATGATGCTTATGAAGTTTGTGAGAATCTAAATTCCTTACAAATTAAAAAAGATGCAAAGAAGCAGTTTGGGTAAAAGTTTAGTTTCTTCTTCTAAGACTAAGTGGTCAGTCTCTTTGCATAGTCATCAAAGTTTACTCAAATGGGACAAGTTATGTTTCTAAATAAGAAATTATATTCTAAAAGTGTCATTCAAAAGAGCAGTTCAGCCTTCTAAGATTAATTATATACAAATGAAATTAATTAATATAAATATGCTTCAATAATGTTTTAACATAGCATATTTATGTTCATATAAAAGATGAAACAATGACTGTGTACAAAATATTTTTGCCTCTATATTAAAGCATATATGTCAACTAGTAACATTTATGACATACTTTTGGGATATATTGAAGGCCTGGAGATTTGTCAAGATCTTCATAGTTCATATCATGTTCTAAATCTAAGAAAATCTATGACTAAGTCCTTACAAAAACAATTATGTATTTTTGCTCAATATAAAATTCCACTCTCCTCCACTCTAATACTGTTAGTTATTATAATGCATTAACCAGAGCCCTTTAATTATATCATCCTAAAGGGTATCTGTTTTCTCCTCGGATTCACCTAAAAGCCCCTGACATCAGCTTAAGATCAGAAACGGAATCTCCTAAAAGAAATCCCAAAAGAACCTAAGTAAAGGAGTGTACCATGTACCCTGGACTACAATACTACAAGGAAGTAATTGACAGGTACCCCTGATAGCTGCACAAAAAGTCAGCTGTGACTGGATGATGCCCAGGGCTTTTTATTCCCAAAACTGAAGACTACATAAGGTAGATACAGCTTTCATCTAATACCTTCCAAACCAAACCTCTCCAGAGGCAGAAACTGCTGATTATCTTGCATTGCTTTTCATGGCTTTGTGCCATATCCTCTTGGTTATTTTCTTGCTTCTCTGCTGGCTCAAGATTATAAATTGCTAGTAAAAGGCTCCATTTTTAATCATGGTAATCTCAAGAATCTTATCCCTAACAAACCATCAGGTGGACGGTTAATTATTCAGATACTGACAGAGCTATCAATCGATATCCAATGTAAGGGAGTATCTAAATAGATTATGGAACATATGAGCATCCTTTGAATTTCAGTGAGAATCCTTATCATAGTTTTGCCTGTTTTGCAAGTGTAAAGAATATGATCTCCAGAGTTTTAAATGCTGCCATGCAGTCAATGTCATATTGGATAATTCAGCAACTCATCCTGCAACGAAAGAAACATGAGGGACTAACTAATTCAACTGCAGACAACATTCTCTGAACAACCCTCTGATCAGCAGGTGTAGGACTCTGGGTTGAGCATGTCCAAGGATCATGGCCTCCTTCAGCTCAGGCTCATGAAAGGGTAACCAAGAGTTGAAACAAAAGTCACAGCTTGCAAACTTCTACCACAACTCATGAAATAAGTAAATCATACTAAATTGTGGCATGCAAGATGAACAATCTTAGCCCAAATGTATTAACAGCAGTTCATTCAGACCATATATTCCAAGATGAGACCACAGCTCACTTATTTTCCAAATTCTGACCAATCCCTACCAAGACCCTCTGGCTAACTCTAACTCCTAAAACTTCTTGTCTCTCTGTAACTCTCCTTGTGAGACACCCAGGGTCACCAATGTGCATGTGCTTCTCTACTAGTAGACAACATTTTTTGACTACAGATATGTTTTTGGTGGCCTTTGGTCAGTTGCGTTTTTAAAGGTCATAATATGGTCACCCATCCACATGCTGTCTTGATAAAGAGGGTTTGTGGGTAAGGGGCATTTTTTTAAGCAAAAGACAAAGAAAACAAATGGAGAGAAAAAGGAAAGAAAATGAGCCTGCTTCTTTGACATTATCAAATTTTTAAGTCCCAGTGATTCTTCATCTATGCCACTTCCAGTGAACAGAGAAATCATACTAAGTTTTTTGTGAAATGATTTGATAGCTAGACAGCCTATGCCCAACCCATAGATCTTAGAGTGTTATAAGCAATTAGCAGGTACTATGCAAATATCAACCAAAAAAAAAAGCAATGCATTTTCATATTTGTTCAGTAATTATAAGTTTGCTTTCGTGGCTTTGCCTTATGTGAGATAATCAATGATCCTGGCATCATTCTTATTTTAGAGATGAAATGTATATCACTGTCAAGCAGCTTAAGAACTGGAACCACAATGCAAATTCAGTTACTAACCATCATGATGAATTCCTTTCCATTTTTTTTGCAGAGGTTTTATAAAATAAGAACTTATGTAACTGTGTGTATATTGGTGAAACAATTCAGGTCAGTTACTGTTCTCTTTTAGGGAAAACTGCAGTTGCACTAGAGTTGCTTTTTTTTAATGCTGTAAATTTAAAAAAAAAAAAAAAACTTTTATAATTTTCAAGGACTATAGATAGCATTTATGCAGTCAGAAGTCGTGTTAATTAGACACAGACCAGAACCAAAAATTCATTATATTTAACACTCAGTAATACTACCAAAGTTTTAATCTCACCTTGTCATTAGGTCAAACACAGTCAAATGTTTTTAAAAGGCCTTGACCATGCAGTCATATTAGAATCATCATCTTTTAGATGGTCAGCGTGTTTGAAATGCGCAGAGAACCTCAGGTAAAAGCAATGGCCCATGGAGAAACTTAGAGCATTTTATTATACTGGACTATTAAGCACATTCACAGTTCATAAAGTTTAATGGTCTGTCTGCAATGATTTATTTTTAAGTCAGCCAGAGGCTTCTGGGAGAACAAAATGTGACCAAATGCCATCAACTACTCTGTCAAGCTTAATGGCAGCTTTTAAAGCCTCACTACAGACTTGCAAATTAACTACTGTCCCCCCACATGAAATGAACATCTCCCCTTAAATAAATTAAAATGCTTCTAGACCTACCAGGAATTTGTCTGAGCTGAAAACCTATATTCTTTCCAGGTACTAGGTCAGAAATGTTATGAAAGAACTCAGACTCATTAACACTATTCATACACAGGACTTTGCACCAAATGAACAGCAGATATAAGATGGCATCCCTAAAAATAGGACTGTTATTTTTTACTGATGGAAAGAAGGATTTAAAAAGGAATGTTAGTAGGAACTAGCTCTCTACTACAGAGGCTAAGAATAAGGTTCTAAATCTGATGACTGCTAACCAGAAAAACCACCTTCAGTTCTGTCATCACATGCTTCAGTGTTTCCATGTCAACTGCTGGCTAAGGGGAAAGAGCCATTTAAACCACTAGCTATCTGTTAATCCATAAATCATCTGGTGAACGCATATATATTCTGGCCAAAAACGAGCAGCTAACGCATCAGGAGACTCAATGTAATTTCTTTGCAAGACCCTTATTTGATCAGTATGTGACTGAATGGATGACACTTAATTTTATGTCTGTATCTTTTCACTTATCCACACACCAGCAAACAGACTAATGAGCAATAAAATGATCAAAAGCACAATAAAACAGAAGAGAAATAAAGCCCTCAATTAACCACCCATGACTGAAATTCCTCATATTTAACTGTAAAGCATATTATTCCTGTTCTTGATATTGAATCTGATAAAGTGTCTGAAGCAGGACTAGGCATAGAATAGTTACTCGGGAAATGTAACTGGTTAATAATAAATGGAGGACAGAAAATCATAAGCATAGAGAAAGAATAAATGAAAGCCTGGTTTTTGCAAAGACCTTTATTTTCATTGAAAAGTATTTCTTCCCTCTGAACTCAAGAAATGCTAAGGGTGCAAACCATTCTAATTAAAAACTGTCACCTTATTTGAATGTCTTTGACACGAAACTTTTCATTCGTATCTTTTGATGTCTTGTGTCTATACCCCAATTTTTCACCCTAGCCCTTTTTGTCTCTTCATTTCAGTTGTTTTATTAACCTTCTGGTTAGAAAAGTAATGCATGCTCAGTTCCAAAAAATTAAAAATCAGAAAATATGAACAATTATGAACAGAAAATAAAGGTCAATGTTAATCCCACAACCCAGAATTAATCACTTATAACATTTTAATGACTTCTCTTCAGACTTTTCCGTGTTCATAAATTCAAAACGGGACACACTACACACATTATTTAACATGCTACTTAATAGCTTTGTGTTTTGTTTTATTCTTCAAAAACACTTTGACCTAGTACCATGAAATGATCCTATGGCTCCCAACTGATTGCTGTGGTTGAAAACACGTCAACAGAAGTCTGTGAATGTTTTTATGTTTAGTTTATTTTAGATTTACCACACGATTGTTTGTATTAGTTCAAAACTCCAATCATCAGTGGGAGTCTGGTTAAACCCACGCAGTGAGGGTGCTCACGCTGGTGCTCAGTCACTAAGTTATGTCCAACAGCAACCCCATGGACTGCAGCCTACCAGGCTCCTCTGTCCATGGGATGTGCTAGGAAAGAAGACTGGAGTGGGTACCATTTCCTTTCTTCAGGTGATCATCCCTACCCAGGGATCAAACCCATTATCTCCTGCATTGTCAGGTAGATTCTTTACCACTGTGCCACCTGGAAAGCCTACAATGAACGTATGGTATCATAAACAGCCATTAAAAAGACTAGCTGTCCTAGTATTTTCTCAGGACTCAATAAAAGTTTGATCTTTTGATAACTTTAGCTTAGAAACAGCCAGAGTTACTGTGAGTGATTTTCACCTTTAAAGAGTTTTTTTTCTTCATAGACTCTTGACAAAACAAGTTCCAGAATAGTATGTATTTCCAGAAAGAAGTTTTAGTAAGAATTCTTACTTTTTCATCTTTCTATCCCTCACTGTATACTTATTACTTCAAATTTTTAAAAAGCACTAGTAAAAATAAAGCTGGGATAATTTAATTAAGAAAAAAAGATAGGTCAAGAACTGTGGTGACCCTGACATTTTACACTACAATCTAACATGGTACAGTTTCCTAAATACAGACAGAAGACACAAGACACCTGGGTCAGGGATAAAGGACTGTTACTGACAAAAATGGCAATAGCCAGAGTTTTAGTATTTCCTTAGACTCGTTTCCCAATGCCCAATTCCCATAAAGCTTTGCAAAGAGGGCCTGATGATCCCTGCACACACCCTGGGTTGTACTTCGAGAAAAATAACCCTGAGCTTTAAGGATCTGAATCTTTTCGGCAAGCATGCCTGGTCTCTGCTCTGGAGGAAGACATCTGTTTTCCAAGACTGTTCTCCATGCAAATGTGCTTGAAAAGTTCATCTGGAACAAAAGCAGTCAGTACCTCTGCTCTCGAGACTTATGGAGAGAATCAGTTCCTGATAGAATATACATCCCTCTTTTTAATGGTTGCCTGTTTAATGGTATAAGTGTTCTATGATATATTTAACTAATATCTTAAGAGAACTTTTAGTCATTTCTAAAACTCCTTGGAAGGAAAGCTATGAGCAACCTAGATAGCATATTAAAAAGCAGAGACATTACTTTGCCAACAAAATTCCATCTGGTCAAGGCTATGGTTTTTCCAGTAGTCATGTATTTTTGTGAGAGTTGGACTGTGAAGAAAGCTGAGCACTGAAAAATAGATGCTTTTGAACTATGGTGTTGGAGAAGAATCTTGAGAGTCCCTTGGACTGCAAGGAGATCCAACCAGTCCATCCTAAAGGAGATCAGTCCTGGGTGTTCATTGGAAGGACTGATGCTGAAGCTGAAACTCCAGTACTTTGGCCACCTCATGTGAAGAGTTGACTCATTGGAAAAGACCCTGATGCTTGGAGGGATTGGGGGCAGGAGGAGGAGGGGACGACAGAGGATGAGATGGCTGGATGGCATTACCGACTCAATGGGCATGAGTTTGAGTAAGCTCCGGGAGTTGGTGATGGACAGGGAGGCCTGGCGTGCTGCAATTCATGGGGTCACAAAGAGTCAGACATGACTGAGCGACTGAACTGAAAACCATTGTTAACATTCTTGGACTTGTCATATAATTTCTTTACGATTACTCAAGATGTGGGACTGCTGAGTCAGACTATTGTAAGCTTTTTATAAGATTTTCTTAGGTGTACCTTGCCTTCTAGAAAGCTACTCCTCATAGCCTGCTCATGTAATAAATATTTGGTTCCCCTTGCTTTCACTAATGGGCAATATTATCAATCTGTTTGACCTCTGCAAGTCTAATGGGCAAAGTGACATCTTTGCTTTCATTTTCTTTTGTGAATTACTAATAAAACTGAATATGAATCCATGGCTGATTCATATCAATGTATGACAAAACCCACTGGAAAAAAAATAATAATAATAATAAAAATAAAAAAAAAAAAACTGAATATGTTCATTATATTTATTAACTATACATCTTTATATTTTAAATATTGATGTCCATCATTCCATTATTTTTTAAGAAGCATTCATCTTACTGATTGGTAAAAATTCTTTATGTATCTTGTTTTATATAACAGAATTTTTATGTAACAGAATAAATGTAGTTCATGCACACCTGTAGATATGCATTCTTAGGGACAAACTTCAAGCCCCCAGATTATGGCTCTATCTCTGGGGGTGAAACTAGAGTAATTCTTTAGCTATCACAAAACTAAAAACCTTCTCATTTTTTCATTTGGGCATCTCTGTCTCAATATGTCATCAAAGTTCTGTGCTAAATAACTTAAAACTCATCCAGTTGCAAATGTGACTGTTCACATAAGTCCTTCTTTCTTCTCCGCACCAAATTTTACAGGATTAAGTTTGAAACTAATTATCAGAACAATGTGGAACACTAAGAAACAAGACTGGAAAGACTCTAATAGAAGAGATTGATCCTAGCCTGTTTAATGAAAATGACTCTTCTCTTCCAATGTTACAATGAAAGTCATTAACCACTAACATCCCTATTCCCAGGCCAAAGAAATACAAAAGGTTGTTAAATCTGCATATAAAACACATGCGGGTTTGTTATAAACATTACAAAACTTAAGGAAGTTACATAATTTGTTAATATTCCAGTTGTCTCCCTATCTGGAGACTACTTTTAATTACCTTTGAAAATTGTGTTCCATCCAAAAACAAATAAACAAAAATCATTGTTTTGCAAATCACTGCCAGAAATTAGAGGAATATAATAGGGGAAATATTTCCAAATGTAAAGTGCTTTAAAGAAGTGATTGCAACATTAAAATGAAATCCTTCAACTCTATAACAAAGCACCTTCTCCCCAAAGAAAGGGGAAAAAAACTTAGGTTGCTATATTCAACTTACAAGAGCAAAATTTAACAAGGGTTTTTCTGTGAAATGAAAGGCAATGTGTTAAATCAGAACTCAGTGGTGAAAGCCAAATCTCAAATTTCTCAAGGAAGCCTTCTGACTGATTCCAGGTAGCTTATGTGCATTAGGTAGCAGATATTTAAATATAATTTAGAAAACTAAAACAAAAGAAATAATTTCAAGATCAAGATAAAACTAAAATAACATAAGAGATCCAGATTCCTCCAGTAACTGTGTTGGTTCAGTTCAGTTGCTCAGTCATGTCCAACTCTTTGCGACCCCATGGACTGAAGCACACCAGGCTTCCCTGTCCATCACCAACTCCCGGAGTTTACTCAAACTCATGTCCATCGAGTCAGTAATGCCATCCAACCATCTCATCCTCTGTTATCCCCTTCTCCTGTCGCCTTCAGTCTTTCCCATTAGCATCAGGGCCTTTTCCAATGAGTCAGTTCTTCACATGAGGTGGCTAAAGTATTGAAGTTTCAGCTTCAGCATCAGTCCTCCCAATGAGTATTTCAGGACTGATCTCCTTTAGGATGGACTGGTTGGATCTCCTTGCAGTCCAACAGACTCTCAAGAGTCTTCTCCAACACCACAGTTCAAAAGTATCGATTCTTTGGTACTCAGCTTTCTTTATAGTCCAACTCTCACATCCATACATGACTACTGGAAAAACCAGAGCCTTGACTAGACAGACCTTTGTTGGCAAAGTAATGTCTCTGCTTTTTAATAATATGCTGTCTAGGTTGGTCATAGCTTTTCTTCCAAGGAGCAAGCATCTTTTAATTTCATGGCTGTAGTCACCATCTGCAGTGATTGCAGATAGAGCCCAAAAAAAATAAAGTTTGTCGCCATTTTCATTGTTTCCCCATCTAAGTGATGGGACCAGATGCCATGATTTTAGTTTTATGAATGTTGAGTTTTAAGCCAACATTTTCACTCTCCTCTTTCACTTTCATCAAGAGGCTCTTTAGTTCCTCTTCACTTTCTGCCATTTGTGTTGGTTGCTGCTGCTGCTAAGTCGCTTCAGTCGTGTCCAACTCTGTGCGACCCCATAGACAGCAGCCCACCAGGCTCCTCTGTCCCTGGGATTCTCCAGGCAAGAATACTGTAATGGGTTGCCATTTCCTTCTCCAATGTGTTGCTTAGAGGGAATCAAAGTTGAATTAAAATTCCTTAACAGTTTAACCAGCACCTCTGGATGCTCCAAGCTCATGAGATGCAAACGGCACTTTCAGAACCCAGTAGGAGACCTCCAGGGACCAAAACTACACTATGTCCGAAGAAGCCAGCGTTTCTGGTTGCACCAGAAAGTGAAATGTACCTTTGAAGCCAGATGTTGTGAATATTCTCTGTTCTTCAGGTCCTAGAGAAAAGATTCCAAGTGGCTAGTAATTGTATGTTTTTTTCTTCTTGACATTCTGTAACTATTTGGGGTCCATTGATAACTACACGTGGGTATATACACATGTAACTTTAATCCAACACCCCTACAAACTCAGTTTCTCTTTCTTGCCCTGGCCCATAATGGAATTTAAAAGAATATACATGAACTGAACTAGTATTACCTCACCCCTTCTGTTTATTTTTTTATATTTCTCACAACAACCCTCATTATATATTGAGCCTCAGGCGGTTAAATGACATTTTATATCACACACCCAGCAAACAGTCGGTGAACTTTCTTTCACTCTCAGAAACTTTCTAGACTTGCTTCTTCTTTGCAGCTCTCTTGGTGCTTCAGTTTAACTACCTTCTGGAGCACAGAGCAGGGCTCCCTAAAGTGGGCACAGAAGTCCAGCAAACAGGATCTTCTGCCTTTTGGAAAGAGAGAGAGAGATTCTTCTATTTGTGCACCCCATGCGAGGTACAGCTCAAGTCTATCCTCTATACAGTAATGATATCACAAAATTAGCCCTAGATGCTGAGGAATGCTCCTTCAGATCATTCTAGAAATCTATCTGTTCTGTGCATCCCAGTGGTAGACCCCCAACTGCAGAATGAGGGAAGAAATCTCTCAGGAGTGAAGAGGCTAGGTAGACAGGTGAGAACAAAGCAGGAAGCAAAGAAGGGATCAGGCACATGGCAAAATTTCCCAAGATTCTAGAGAAAGAAATAAACATTCAGGAAGCCAAGTGCTCAGGGGTTGAGGCCAACTGGTGCTTCAGTCCACAGTTAAGACAATCCCAACTACCCTTCTGCCTTCTGAGACAAACTAGAGCCAATGCTCTTGGTTCTGGGTTGGGGCAGGGGGACGTCTGCCCCATGTAAAACCCTCTTCTCTAAGAAATACCCTGTGAGATCCTACTACACTGTTAATAAATTCCCCTTTTGGATGAAAGTCTTACTCTTAGACTTTCACAGGAAGGCACCTTAGTCCTGCCCTCAAGCTACGCCCAGTTTCTTTCATTCAGGACCTTTCCTGATTCACACTCTTCATTTAGTAAACATTTAGTCTTCTTGACTTCCTCTGCCTATTAGTTTTCTCTGTGTGTGTGCACACACACACTCAGTTGTGTCCAACTCTTTGAGACTCCATGGACTCATAGCCTACTAGGTTCCTCTGTCCATAGGATTTTCCAGGCAAGAATACTGGAGTGGGTTGCCATTTCCTCCTCCAGGAGATCTTCCCAAGCCAGGGACTGAACGGGTGTCTCCTGCATTGGCAGGTGGATTCTCTACCACTGAGCCACCTGGGAAGCCCCAGTCCCTAGGTCTGCTCTAAAAAAAATCATCATAAAATGGGTGACGTAGAACAACAAAAATGTTATTTCCTCAGAGTTCTGGAAGCCAGAACTCCAAAACTGAGGAATCAGCAGGACTCCCTCTGAAAAATCCAGGGGAGGTCCTTGCCTCTTCTAGCTTCTGGTGGCTCCAGGAATTCCTTGGTCCACGGTAGCCAAAGACCAATTTCTGCCTCCATTTTCATATCAGCTTCTCCTCTCCTCTTTTACAAAGACACTTATTATTGGCTTGAGGATTCACCCAGTAATGTAGGATAATAATCTAGGATCATCTCATGATCCTTAACTTAATTACATCTGCAAAGGGCCTTTTTCCAGTGAGATCACATTCACAGGTTCTGGGAATGAGGACATGGATATACCTTTTGGGGAGACCCCATTCAACCCTCCATATCCACACAGGCACTGAGGGGAGCACAGAAACCTTAGTTTCCATTTCTCTGTTTACTTTCCATCTTTAAATAGCCCTGTCAGATAGAACTTTCTGTTACAATAGAAATGTTCTGTATCTATGCTGTCCAACATGGAAGCCATATGGAGCTACTGAGCACTTAAAACACTAGCTAATAAAATTGAATGTCTAAATTTTTTTAATTTTATTTAATTTTAATTCAAATGTAAATAGCCCCATGTGGTTAGTGGCTGCTATAATTGATAGCTACAGTTATAAAATTTTTTAGTAGAATCTACTTTTTATATATATATTTTTCCAACTTTAATGAGGTAAGATTGGCTGATAAAAATTACATATATTTAAGGTCTACAATGTGATTATTTGATGTGTGTATATATATATGCTTATATAGTTAAATGCTTACCATGATCAAGTTAATGAATACATCCATCACCTCACATAGATAACTTTGTATGTGTGTGGCGAGAAGATTTAAGATCTACTCTCTTAGTAAGTTTCAAGTATATAATACAGTACTATTATCTATAGTCACCACGCTCTACATTAGATCCCCAGAGCTTATTTATCTTAAAACCCCTTTGACCAACAATCTCCCTAACCCCACCCCATTCCACCTACATTCCTGGCAATCACCATTCTATTCTCTGTTTCTATGTCCTCAAAGTTCATGTGTTTTTGTCAAACAGGTTTTTCTTCTTCTCATGACTGAATATTATTCCACTGTATGCATATATACCACATTTTCTTTATCCACTCATTCACTGATGGACTTAGGTTGTTTCCATATCTTGAAAGTTGTAAAATTTTTACTATGCTTACCTACTATCATCTTCTCCTTTCCTCACTTGTCCTTATGATTTTATGCTCATTTCTTTATTTTCCTTCTCATGAGATTATAGGAAATAGCAAAGATAAATACATGAGATTGTGGAAAGCAGCAAAAATAAATATATGTGTTCACAAAAATAAGGGTTTCCCTGGTGGCTCAGACAGTAAAGAATCTGTCTGCAATGCAAAAAGAAATACAGGTGACAATGATAAACACATGTGCGTAGTCTGCCATATTTAACTAGATGACCCTATCAGTTATCATGGAACTAGTTCATATTATCTCATTATGATGACAACTAACACATGGGAAAGAGGTGGGGTTCATTAACAAATTCAGTATTTGGCTGGTTTTTTCTGGGTAATTTTGGCCAAAATCTCAATCTTAGGACAGAAATGAAATGGAACAATGGTACATTGAGATTGCAAAAGCCAGGGCACCCTGCCCCGCACTCATGACTCTTTTGGAAACTTATACTACCTTAAAAGGGTATGGAAGTCATTAGGCCAGTAGAACTTTAAATGATGTTATTAGCTTTGTTATACCTACAACACCATGTGAATCTGGCATAAGTACAAGGTCAAGTCTGATTCAGACAACAAAGACTCCACAAAGATTTCATGAATTTCAAAATTATAATTATTTTCCCAAATCTCTTTCCAATTTGAATTCCTTCAAATTCTGCTCCTTTTTGTCACCAAGGAAGAAAGGCAGGCAAAGCAAAGCTTTATCTTGTCATAGTGACCAACAGCTTTATCTGTAGTTTGTCAAAATAAGCCATGATCAGCCTCCTCAAGGTTAGGTCAAACTTCAAAAATCTCAAATTATCCGTCTTCTACTCATCCAGTAGGAATCTGATCACTCTGTTCACACTGGGCTATAAGCAAACCTTAATATGTGTGAAAGGAAGAATCAGAAACCAAGCATACAAAAAAGGAAGAAACTTATTACAAGTAAATTGCAAAGAAGACAGACTTCAAGAGAATGGATTGAGCAAATAAAAAACATAAAGAATGTATTAACTTTTTTCATTGCCAAGGTTAATGAGTTTACAGTTAGTCTATTCATGAAGAAAAAATTGCAATTTTCTCACACCTAACATCTGCATATGTCATAATCTGTCTTCAGACATTAGTTTTGCAACAGTCAGACAGAGTTGCTTTGTTAGGGTCTCAGTAGCTTACAGGAAATGCTCTAGAAGCCTTTTGTCTTAGAGACTAAAATTATGCAGAACACATTTGTTATTTTTGATTTGACTCAGAGTGCAGTGTGGGTTTTCTTTCCTCCTAGCTGTGGAATGATGGGCACACCTACTCATAAAGGTGGCAGGGCCACATCAATTTTACTTTCACAATAGATAGGACTCAGTTAGCTACTAATAAATTATACTTAGAAAGCCATTATGCAGATGACTAAAGCCAACAAGCCGTTCAATGTCAGTTAATGTGGATGCAGTATAAAGGCTTCCTACAACAATAACATATTAGAAAAGAATACTGGCTTAAAGAACAATAATTGGCAAGTAGCACCTAGTAAGAGACATGCCTGGCAAGACTCCAGGACATCCCTGCTCCTGCATTTAAGATGGCCAACTGGTTTTAAATCTGAACTATCACTCCAATTGCAAAGACAATTTGCAATGGAGCCAAATAGTGATGATTGAGTAGCTGAGACACGCTATGCTTATTACTTTAAAGAAAAAAGAACCTTGTAATCTGTCTCAAAGATCCTTAACACCTTCCCTTCAAAAAAAGTCTTGGTTTTTTTCTATATTGTTTTTAAGTTCTATTTAGTGCATTTTAAATCATCTGACATAAAAAGCTCCGACCTTAAGAACCCCCTAGACAAGAGGATGTACCTGTTTCTAACAAATGGGCCCTTTATACTGATCCCAAAGAAGACATATGAGAACCTCAGCAAGAGGATGATATGGTATCACTTTACATTAATAATCCTTAAGCACTTGTTCATCTTTAATTTAACTAAAAAGGATTTTCAAGTTTTCTATGCCTTATATTCAAGACATGAGATTATACATATGAATATTAATTTATGCTTTCCCCCTGCCCAGTGTCTTCCACCACGCCTTTCTGTGATAGATCAAATATGACCACCAATTTTTTTTGCAAGAAATGGAGTCTATTTTCCAGTTGCTTGAATCTGAGTTGGCCCTGTGGTCTGCTTTGACCATTAGAAGGAGGGATAAATGGCCTGTGTGACTTCCAAGCTTCAGTGCACTTGTAGCTTCCACAGTCACCCTCTGGAACACTGACACCTTAGGAATAAACAGAGCAAGCCTTCTCGAGGATGATGGCCTTCCTGGAGTGAGGCATCAATGGAAAGAGAGCCCCAGCCACCCCACCCATCCCAACTCTCCCAGCTGACCCCTCAGACATATGAATGAAGTCATCCGGGACGAGCCGGCCCCAGCCAGTCTGCCAGCTGGATTCAAAAATCATGAATGGTTAGCATAGCCAACCCCCAGGGCAGCAGAGATGAGCCACCAGAGATGAACACTGTCCATGTTAGCAACCTACAGAACGATGAGCAAAGAAAGCACTGTAATTTAAAGCCACTAGATTTTGGATCTGCGATGTGAAAACATATGACTGAGACGCATCCCATTTGACATATTAGGCTAAAATTAAGGCATCTCATACCTATTAATTCCCACATGAAATTAAGAGGAGAGGTAGGACTTGATCAAGTACCACTAGCAACAGAGTCACTTCTTTTTGCAGATATCCCCTAGCTCCCAACATGACAACTCCAATTCCTTAAATTTCTATTCCATGCCTCTTACCTCCCCCAAAATAATGAAGTATCTGGGCAAGTCTCTCACTCGTCACACCACCAGCACTAGTGTGTCAGGACTCTGCGAGGTGATGCTACACAATAGTGAACAAACAGACACACACTCTGCCTTTATGGAACTTACCATATAGAGGAACCTATATTGACAGCTAATTATAAAGTTAGTTATTGGGGCTTCCCTGGTGGCTCAGTGATAAAGAATCTGTCTGCCAGTGTGGGAGACCCCAGTTCAATCCCTGATCCAGGAAAATCCCACATGCAGTGGAGCAACTAAGTCCATGCAACACCACTTCTGAGCTTGTGCTCTGAGCCCGGAAACCTCATCTAGAGAGTAGTCCCCACTCGCTGCAACTAGAGAAAAGCCTATGCAGCCACAAAGACCCAGCACAGCCAAAAACAAACAATAAATAAAAAGAATAGGGCTGATGGACATTAAATCAAATATTAAAATACATCATTCAACAAAACATTAAAAAATAAAGTTAGTTATTTTGATCACAAGTGTGATAAGTGCCAAAAAGGACAAGAGCAGAGGGCCACACGTGTACCTAACAGGAGTCTGACCAGACCTGGGAGATCATGGAAGGCTTTTCTGGGGAGCTGATTTTCAAGGTAAGACCTGAGGAATAAGCAGGAATTATATGGCAGGGAGAAGGGAAACTTTTTCACAAGGTCTTGAAACAGGAAAGGGGAGTGATACCTCGAAGGACAGAATGCCAGTGAGGCAGGATTGCAGAGAGTGAGGAAGCATGCGGGTGAGACAAGATTAACTCTATATTGAGCACAAGCATTTCTTCTTGTAAACAGTGTAACTCTGACCTCAGGACACATCCAAGGGCAGAAAACAGGTGACCTAAGACAGGAGGCCATTACCAAAGATGATGGAAGAAATGAGAGAGTTGAAGCGAAACAGCAGGTGAAATTTCTGAGTGACTTTAGCCACCCCACACCAAGTAATTCTAACATTTCATTCACAGAGTTACAGAAAGTTAGAAGGCAACGGGAGCTTAAAATTTTATGGCCCACTACTGAATAGAAGAGGCAACTTGCTCAATATTCTGTAACAACCTAAACGGGAAGAGAATTTGAAAGGGTAGATATATGTACAAATAGAACTGACTCACTCTGCTATACACCTGAAACTAACAACATTGCTAATCAACTATACTTCATTATAAAATTTTAAAAATAAAAATAAATTATCTTATGGTTCAAACCCCTCTTTTTGTAAACCAGGAAACTGAGGGCCAAGGAGCAAGAATCTTGTCCACAGTGAGGGGATCTTGGGCAGAGTCAAAGCTCAATCCTATGTCTACTTTCTAACTGCTTTCTCACTGCTTCAGTGTACACAAACTCCCTCCCCATGCATCACATCAGTTCACCCTCTTCACCACTCTAAGAAGGAGGTGGGGCAGATATTGCGATTCTGATCAGAAAGAAAATGAGGCCAAGACTAAGGAAAGCTCCCATTGCTAAGAGTTCAGACTAGAACTCAGGATTCTGGCCTGTTATCAATTCGATTAATTCAGTAAACATTTGCCAAGCACCTGCACTGTGCAAGCCCCTATGCTGCTGGGGAGAGTCAAATGAATAACTACACGTGTTTGAGTGAGTGAAAGTCACTCATTCGTGTCCGACTCTTTGTGACCCCATGGACTATACAGTCCATGGAATTCTCCAGGCCAGAATACTGGAGCGGGTAGCCTTTCCCTTCGGGGGATCTTCCCAATCCAGAGATCGAACCCAGGTCTCCCACATTGCAGACGGATTCTTTACCAACTGAGACACAAGGGAAGCCCAAGAATACTGGAGTAGGTAGCCTAACCCTTCTCCAGGGGATCTTCCCAACCCAGGAATCAAACTGGGGTCTCCTGCACTGCAGGCAGATTCTTTACCAACTGAGCTATGAAAGAAGCGCCACACATGTTTATAATCCAGCAAAAATTAGCTTCTGTGAAGAGAAGGGAACTTCACGTCACCCTTCTCACTTCTGGGCCCTAGGGTCCCTGAGAAAGGGTGCAGTCTTCTCCTGTTCTTACTAAGTCCAGGCAGACAAGAGGGTTCAGCCTGGGTATCAGACCCGTAGCTACTGGGAAGGTCCCAATAGCAGCGAGATTTCTTTGGTTACAGGCCACAGAAACAATGGGCAATGGGCTTTCCAGCATAAACACAAGTGCACGGGAACCAGCGGGAAGACTAGAGAACTATTAATAGATGTGACCACCAACCAGAATCCAACTGCTCCAGAAGCTGAGAAGGAGGAGGTCAGGAATTACCTTTAAGCAGGAATTAACCTATCTGCCAATGGGACACATGGATTCCAGTAAGATTCAAGGAAGATAAAGGGAAGGGAGGGGACACTCCAGGAAGGAACATCCAACTGGTCTAACCTGGCTCAAATCCCAGCTCTTGTCTAGTGAAGGTCAGTGCACCAGATTGGAAGGACAAGGCAACGAACCTAACATGATGCTGTTAGGAAGGTGGAAAAGATTTTAGGCAGCCAAAGGAAAAATGATGCATAAGACTCAGTGAATGCCTCAGGTCTTAGAGTAAACAGAATACCAATTCTGTCCTTTCAAAAAAAAGCTGGGCATCAATTCCAAGTACTCTTTTTTTTTCCCACTTAAAAAAATACTTTATTGCTAAAAATGCCAATATAATCACAATAGTAATATCAATGATCACAAAGATCACTGATCATCATTACAAACATAATAGTAGTAATTATAATGTTTGAAATACTGCAAGAATTACCAAATGTAACAGACACAAGGTGATCAAATGCTGTTGGAAAAACAATATCAACAGACTTAACTCTATACAGGGTTGCTACAAACCTTCAATTTGTAAAAACAAACAAACAAAAAAATCCCTGTGAAGTACAATAAAGTGAAGGCCAATAAAACAAGAGATGTCTTTAAAGGCAGGTACTTAAGGAAAGTTGATAGAATAGTCTTGTGGATTAAATTTCAAGTTCAGTAACTTGGATGAACTATAAGTTGAATTCCCAGCACTCTTTGTCTATAAAGACTCCATATGAACCACATTAGCAGTAATAAGAGTTCTGTAAGTGTTAGTTACCCACATATCAACTACCACAATTGGAGCAAGAGTGTAAAAAGCACACAAGCAACCATGCTGAGCCTCAGACAGCCTTCTCCAGGAACAGAAACAATAATTGTCACATGCTTCTGCCACCCATGGTTTATCGCTGCTACTGTTGAGGGGATAAACAATAATAATGATAATAAAATAATTGTCTCTAGGAGCACCAGACTAGGCATTTTCTACGCACTGTCTTTTCTTTCACTCACACTGATTTATGGCATGCAAAATACATTGGATACAACTTCATTCTGTTTCATGGCTGTCCTTGGCCAATATCTTCTCCTTTTTATTTCTAGAAGTCTCTAGTGATTACCTCTGCCACCAGCAGTGGACACTACTGGTCTAGTTGAAAACAATAAAGATATTCTGCAGAAAAGTCTTCCAGATGAAAAAAAAAAAAAAAACATTCCAGAGAAAGAAAGTTGCAGGAACACTGCCTTGAGCTTTCTCAAAAGCTAACTTGCACCATCCTGCAATATTTCCTCTGGCTTCTAGGTTGAAGTATTTTGCTTTCAGATTGACTTTGTAGGTGTGACATAAAAAGGAGAATCAACTGGTTTGCAAAAATAAATCACAGGCAGGCCTGAGGTCCTAGTCTTGCTAGGAAACAGGTGGCCTGGAGAATTTACCTTTGCAGTGAATATCCAGGGATAGTCTAAGATAGATTTGCACTGGTTACTGAATCTGGTTAGCAAGCTGGCACACAGCTTGGTTAGCTGGCAGAGCAGCTCAGAGCAGCCTCTCTCTCTGCAAGTGCAATCATCAGCAAGTAGAAAAGTACAGTGATGAGAAAGTCCATGTATCAGTCTAGGAGCATCCTGCTTTGTCTACTTTTTATAGTCACCATAAAACAGCTTAATTTTTACATACTTCACAATTAAAGAAATGACATATTGATAAACAGTATCTGTGGTATTTTTTCATCAGTCATAGCACCACCATGCATTTACACACACATATATGACTCTTAAGAACATTCCTGACTCAAAAAGCAGCACTCTGGGGAAGAAGAGCTGTTAGGTCAAGGAATATTGATCACCTGTGGGATAAATGGAGGAGAGGGGTTTTATGTGAAGCGAGTATAGGTGGTAGTTCACAAAATAAATCTTTCAGAGTGAGATCAAGGACCAGCTAAAGATAAAACGAAGAATAAATATTTGTCAAAGGATTTAACAAACAGAAAATATAGGGAGAAGGCTAACCCTATAATACTGTATTAAAAAAAAAAAAACTAAAAGCTTGGAATAATTTCAGGAGTCTAGTAGATCACTGAGCACTGAGGGCAGACACCTAGAGATACAGGCATGAAGGTACGAAGGTGTTAGTCAATATTACTTACAGTGTCAGTCTAGGTAAAAACAGACATTAAATAAATGAAGGTAAAAGAAAAGCATAGATATGAATGTATTTGTTTAGTTAGACTGTTTTTGAACAGTAAAACATAAAGACCCTAGTTATATCCTATTTTGGAAGTACAGTACAATTGACCTTTAAGCAACATAGGTTTGAACTTCGAGGGTCCACTTATGTGTGGAATTTGTTCAACAGTAAATACCACGGTACCACACAATTTGCACTTGGCTGAATCCTGTGGACGTGACACCTGTGGATGGCCAATTATAAATCATATTCAGATTTTCAATGGCATAGAGGGTCACAGCCCCTCACACCCGCGGTGCATAAGGACAGGTAAAGATTCAGGAGGCACGAGAAAATCTCAGCCACCAAAGTGTTAATCTGAGGCCAAATGTCCAACATTAAGAGAAAGAAGGCGGCTCACAAAAAACTGAAACCAAAGTTTGTCACTGTTCAGGTCTGGCGGCAGCTCTGGGAACCCAGGGCATCTTGTCATCTCATCAGAAACAATAATCCATAGCTTCCAGCTGCTTTATCAATTGCATCTCAAATTTATATTTTTTTAAGAAAACATGTCTGATTAGGTCAGATACAGGACATTCAAGCATGTTCCAAATCACCAGATGAGCTTTAATCTCCCATAATTTCAGCCTATGTAAGGTGGCTTTTAATCACGTATTAATTGAACACCTAACTACGCTCTAATCATTGACTCAGGCACTGAGGATGCAACCAGAATACAAGATCCCTGCCCTCACAGAGCTTATCGGGGAAGTCAGGGTGGGAAGCAGGGCAAGCACGAAAATCTTAAGATAATAACAACAGTCTGAGAAGGACACAGTTCTCTTAAGCATTAGAGAGGTCCTAACCCAGACCTGGTTGCAGGGGGAGGTCAAGAATATTTCACAGAGGAAGTGACATCTACAATAGCCAAGTATATGTGTGGTGGTGGCAGGGGGGTGGGGGGAGTGGGGGGCAAGGGGGAGGGAAGAATGGGGTAGGGGAAGGGAAGGGTGGAAGAAGTGACCCTAATGCAGGAAGAACAAAATATGCTAAGGTCCAGACAGTAATGTATCCAGCCTCAGTTACAAAAATGTACACGGGTAAATTTGGTGGGACTGGAGCATGAAGAGTGATGTGGGGAGAGCAAAAACTGTAGTCAAAAGCAGGAATCAGTAAACACAAAGAGAAGCTATTCAAGGGCTTCGGGCAGAAGAGTGACATAGGATGATCACAGTTACATTTAAGGAATGAAGCACCCTAGGAGGCAAGTACCTCCAAAGTGACCAGAAATGATCCCCTATGGTGGCAGCCCCCAGCACCACCTGGCCAGGTACCCAGAAATCCGGGGCAGCAAACTCACACCAGCACCCACCACAGCATGGCACTCTGGTTATGCCTGATCAGGAGGAAGAGAGAAATACGTCCCTAGCATATCTCCCTTTCATTTGCAAAGCTGGAATTTCTAGAAGCTTGAAGTGCCCTGGGTCACTGTGGGCGTGCAATGTCACCTTGGCGCTACTGTTCTGTATTGCTGAAAATGTTTCCTTGAGCCCACATCGCTTCCAAAAGTGAGAAGAGTATCCTAGCCTGAGAAGGCCTGGGTGTTTTACCTCATCTGTATTAGTTATTTTCCTTTACACTTAAGACATTCCATTGCATTCATTTACCTTACCTGCCTGGCTCCTCCTTGATTAGCAGTCTATGGCCAAAGTTGGCCTTCCAACTTCAGAACATTTGATATTGTAGAACAAACTGCCAGTAGGTCAGAATGTTTTGAGCTTAGGCAACTTAATTTGTTCAGAATAGTACAAATCACAATCTTGTGGTCCCTATTATTAACAGCGGCCAAGTAGCTGTCAGGACCACTGGTGTGGGCTCAGTCACTCAGTCGTGTCAGACTTTTTGTGACCCCACGAACTATAGCCCACCTGGCTCCTCTGTCCATGGGATTTCCCAGCAAGAATACTGGAGTGGGTTTCCATCTCCTTCTCCAGGGTATCGTCCCCCAACCGAGGGATCAAACCCACGTCTCCTGTACTGGCAGGTGGATTCTTTACCACCTCAGATGGATTCTGAGCCATCTGGGAAGCTCAAGACTACTGGTATAAAACTAAGAATATTACATACAAAGTTCCAAAACACATTCTGAAGTCAAGCCATCAGATTTCAGTAAGATAACTAGTAAAATGTTCATCTCTTTCTCTCTCTCTCTCTCTCTCTCTCTCACACACACACTTACCTTGCCAGCCTGTGTGTGCCTTATGTTTTGTGGTTATTGTAATTCACCTCACTGACACATTCTGAGCCCTCCCTAAGTGGCTTCACTCCTGAAAATGTTACTGCTCTGATTATTTTGCTGAGTATAGGAAACTAGAAGTGAGACCACTGAAAACTTAAGAACATTTGCTTCAGGCTTCCAACAGTGTAACTATAAATAAGTAATTATAAAATAGAAAGAAAATCAGGTCACCAGCTAAAAGTAGATAATTATAAATAATCAGAAATCGTCCCACACAGGATCCAAATTACAAAGCAAGAAATTTCTATTATAAATATTTGGCAGCTTCTATTGTCTGGTGATCCTCACTGAGAAAAATAACAGATATTTGCATTAGGAAAAGAAAAACCAACACTAGCCTTAAATTTTTTGTCTCTTGAATGTCATTTTACACACACTGTAGCTTGCTTCTGAAGATTTCAGAACACTGTGCAAACAATTATGAGCTCCCCATTACAGGACTGTCAGGGGAAAGGGGCTTTGAGAAAATAAAAGTCTGTGCAAAATGATCCAGCAAGCCATGGTTGGAGAAAGAGCCCAACTCTGAAATCTGAGGGTCTATCCTTCTCTTTTGGTTTTGCTGGTAGCTCAGACGGTAAAGCATCTGCCTACAATGTGGGAGACCCGAGTTCGATTCCTGGGTTGGGAAGATCCCCTGGAGAAGGAAATGGCAACCCACTCCAGTATTCTTGCCTGGAAAATCCCATGGACTGAGGATCCTGGTAGGCTACAGTCCACGCGGTTGCAAAGAGTCGGACACGACTGAGCAACTTCACTTCACTCACTTATCCTTCTCTTTCAACTTTCTCACTTAGGGAAAATATGCTATCTTGATTCCATATTCTTTTCAAATACACACCCCTGAGAATTTAAAACACGAAATGAAGAGTCTGTTGTCTCCAAGCAAAATCCAAGAACACACAAGTAAGTCAGAATAACCAAGGGGCAGCAGCCTAATCACTGTTGTACCCAGAATACTTGGGAGATAACAGATACTCAGTAAATACTTTTAAAACTAATTAATCCACTTAAGTATTCACACACAAAAAAAGGTTATTCCTCTCATATACAAATATATTTTCAAACTGACCCAAATCCATAAATCACATACTTGCTTGCTTCAGATAGGCAGTTTTAAGGCTTCCTTCCCCTGAGAATATTGAAAACCTTTCCCCTCCGTCTAAAATTAGCATGTCACAATAGAACAGCTTCCTACTCAAGTCCACAATTCTCTGTTAACACTCTGGGACATGGGTTCTCAACTCTAAAAAGTACTGAGATACTACTACTTCATGTCAACGTCTCTCAAAGACTATGAAAAGAAAATGTGGTCACTGAAATCGCCTCCCCCCCCCCAACAAAAAAAAAAAATCTAGCATTTAATATATAAATAGAAAGGTCAGAAATCTGGTCCCCAAATTTGTTTGGATACCAGAAATTACCTTTTTTTAAAAAATAAACAGTTAAAATATTACCTGAAGGCACTCTTCTGAGAAAGAAAAGGCAGAACAAAGGGGAAGTAAAAGAAACTATCAAATCACTTTGTTGTGTATTAGGAACTAGTGTAGTGCTGTAAGTCAATTATACTTCAAAAACAAACCCATAGAAAAAGAGGCTTGTGGTTACCAGAAAGAGGTGGGGGAGAGAGAATTGGAAGAGGGCAATCAAAATGTACAGACTTCCAGTTATAGGATAAATAAGTACTGGTGATATAATACATTATGATAAATATAACACTGCTGCGTCATATAGAACAGTTGTTAAGAGTAAATCCTAAGATTGTCATCACAAGGAAAAAATATTTTGAATATTTTTTATTTAATTCTGTATCTGTATGAGATGATGAATGCTCCCTAAACTTACTGGAATCATTTCATGATGTATGTAAGTCAAATCATCCTGTTGTCCACCTTATACTATGCTGTATGTTAACAAACCTGGAGGGGGAAAAAAAACCCAACTGAATCTTACATAAACCAAAAGAGCACTTCCACCCCAAACCAAAGAGACAGGAGAATTGATTTCTGATGAAACTACATTTTGATCTTTGATTTTCTTTGCAGGATGGTGTGTGTGTGGTGTGTGGTCCTGGCTCTTTCTCTGGGAAGTATGGTGTCCATAAAACCTGTGCCTCGTGGTTCTCTGCACCCCTCTTCTCCAGACCAGCACACTGGTTTCTGTCACCAGCCTCTGTCTAAGGAAAACCAGGGCTGAGGTTTCCCTGGCAGGGCTGCTGCTCCCCTCCACTTTGAAAACTTGTGGGCCAGCCTGTTTGGAAACGACAGCACCCTGCTTTCTGCCTCCCCATACTCCCAGTGCAGACACATCCGAGGGCTAAGGGACACACACCAGGCCTGCTGAGGACTTCAGACTCCAGCAGTGGGCCCCGACGCTGCCCTGAAGGCTTTTGATGTTATTGTTAATGAATTGACTGATATAATTATTGTACATATATTGCATAAAGTTGACTTCCGTACATACCCATGAAACTAGCACCTCAATCAAGATGGTGGACATGTCAATCACTCCCCAAAATGTCTTTGTATCCCTTTATAGAAACCCCCCCTTCTCATTCCTCCCTGGCAACTGCCACTTTGCTGTCACTGAAGATTAGTCTGCATTTTACAGTTTTATATAAATAGAATCATATGGTATATACTCATTTTTGTCTGGCGTCTTTTACTCAGCATATTTATTTTGAGATCCATCCATGTTGTATACATCAACAGTCTATTGCTTTTGATGGATGAATATTATCCCATTGTACGGATAGACTACAATTTGTTTTTTCCTTTCTCTTGTTAATGGATATGGAGGTTGTTTCCAGTTTGGGACTGTTACAAAGATGTTACCAGCATTCACATAAAACTCCTGGTCAAGAGACCAGAAGACTTTCTATTCATAAGAATGAACAGATAAGCTATGGACTCTATCTAAAAATTTCATTCAAGATGTCAAAGTGAAATAGCCCCACAAATGCTTATGCAGAGGCTACTATGAGACAATAAAGTTGATTTTATAATTTTACCTTAAGAATTTCTTTTTCAATGTCAAATGTACATCTAGACATAGAGAGGTTTTGTACTGCTTTAAGCACGTAAAAGATAGATACCATTTTCCTCCCTCAAGTCATTACATTTTGCTTTACTCACAGTTATTGAATATTTTTTCAAATTGAAGGTTTGTGGCAATCCTGTATTGAGCAAGTCTATTGCTCAACAGCAATAGACCTGTTTTTTCAATAACAATTCCTCACATCATGTCCATCACACTTTGTTAGTGCTCACAATATTTCAAAGTTTTTCATCATTATTACACTTGTTAGGTGATCTGTGATCAGTGATCTTTAATATTACTATTATAATTGTTTTAGATGCACAAACCATGCCATTTAATGGATAGATGTTCTGTGTTCTGACTGCTTCACTAACTGGCTGTTCCTGGTTTCTTGTCCTGTCCTCAGGCCTCTCTGTTCCCTGAGACACAACAATGTAGCAGTTAGGCCACATAATAACCCTATAGTGGTCTCTAACTGTTCAGATGAAGAACCACGGACCACGGGTCTTTTCCTTCAAATCAAAAGACAGAAATAATTAAGCATAGCAAGGAAGACATATCGAAAGCAGAGACAAGCTGAAAGCTAGACCTCCTGTGCCCGTTAGCCAAGTTGTAAATGCAAAGGAAGAGTTCTCAAAGGAAATTAAAACTGCTACTCCAGTGAACACACAAATGATAAGAAAGTAAAACAGCCCTATTTCCAATAAGAAGAAAGTTTTAGGGGTCTGGATAGAAAATCAAATCAGGCTCAACAGTCCCTTAAAAAAGCATAATCCAGGTTAAAGCTTTAAATATCTCCAGTTCTATGAATGCTGAGAGAGGTGAGGAAGCTGCAGAAGGAAAGTTTAAAGCTAGTAGAGATTGGTTCCCGAGGTTCAAGGAAAGAAGCTGTAGCCATAATATAAAAGTGCCAGATGAAATAGCAAATGATGATGTAGACACTTCAGCAAGTTATTCGGGAGATCTAGCTAAGATCATTAATGAAGGTGGCTATAGTAAACAGATTTTCAATGTAGACCTAACAGTCTTATAGGGCTTCCCAGGTGGCACTAGTGGTAAAGAACCAGCCTGCCGATGCAGGTGGATGTAAGAGACACAGGTTCAATCAGTGGGTCGGAAAGATCCCCTGGAGGAGGGCACGGCAACCCACTCTAGTATTCTTGCCTGGAGAATCCCATGGACAGAGGAGCCTGGCAGGCTATAATCCATAGTGTCACACAGAGTTGGACGTGACTGAAAGGACTTAACACTCATGCATGCAACAGCCTCACATTGGAAGAAGATTCCAGGCAGGACTTTCATAGCTGAAGAGAAGTCAAAGCTTGGCTTCAAAGGACAAAATGACTCTCTTATTAGAGACAATAAGTTATCTTATTAGTTACTTTCAGTTGAATCCAGTGCTTATTTACCATTCTGAAAATCCTAGGATCTTTAAGAATTGTGCTAAATTTACTCTGCCTGAACTCTCTAAATGGAACAAAAAAGCCTGAATGACAGCCCATCTGTTGACAACATGGCTTCCTAAATATTTTAAGCCCACTCTTGAGACCTATCACTCAGGGGGAAAAAAAGGTTTCTTTTCAAAATATCACTATTCATTGACAATGTACCTGGTCACCCAAGAATTCTGATGGAGATGTACAACAAGTTTAATATTGTTTTCATGCCTGCTAACACAACATCCATTCTGCAGCCCATGGATCATGGACCAAATTAGACTTTCAAGTCTTATTATTAGAGAAATGTATTTCACAAGGCTATAGCTGCCATAGATAGTGATTCCTCTGATGGATCTGAGCAAAGTCAATTGAAAACCTTCTGGAAAGGAGTCACCATACTAGATGCCATCAAGAACATATTTAATTCATGAGAAGAGGTCAAAGTATCAACATTAACAGGAATTTGGAAGAATATAATTCCAGCTCTCATGGATGTCTGAGGGGTTCAAGACTTCAGTGGAGGAAATCTCTGTACATGTGGTGGAAACAGCAAGAGAATTAGAAGTGAAGCCTGAAGACATGACTGCATTGTTGCAATTTCAGGATACAACTTTAATGGAAGAGGAGTTGCTTTGTGTGGATTAGCAACAAAAGTGGCTTATTGAGGTGAAAGCTATCCTGGTGAAGATGCTGTGCAGATCATTGAAAGGATAGCAAAAGATTTAGAATACTGCATAAACTTAGTTGATAAAGCAGTGGAAAGATTTGAGAGGATTGACTCTGACTTTGAAAGAAGTTCTTCTGTGGGTAAAATGCTATCAATCAGCATTGCATGCTACAGAGAAATCGTCCACGAAAGGAAGAGTTAGCCGATGAGGCACAATTCAGTGTTGTCTTATTTTAAGAAAGTGCCACAGTCGCCTCAAACTTTAGCAACCACTGATCAGTCAGCAGTCATCAACACTGAGACAAGACCCCCCACCATGACTCACTGAGGGTCCAGATGATATTTAGGATTTTTAGCAAAAACATTTTAATTAATGTATATACATTTCTTTTTTAGACATAATAATATTACATACTTAATAGACTACAGCATGTGTGTGCTAAGTCCCTTCAGTCATGTCTGACTCTTTGCAACCCTATGGACTGTAGCCCACCAGGCTCCTCTGTCCATGGGATTCTCCAGGCAAGAACACAGGAGAGGGCTGCCATGTCCTCCTCCGGAAGATCTTCCTGACCCAGAAATCGAACCCTCATCTCTTCTGTCTCCTGCATTGGTAGGAGGGTTCATTACCACTAATGCCACCTAGGAAGCCCAGACTACAGCATAGGATAAACATAACTTTTATACACACTAGGGGAAAAAAGTTTATATGATTCACTTTCTTGTGATATTTGGTTTCTTGCAGTGGTCTAAAAGCAAACCCACAATATCTCTGAGTATGTATGCCTATAATTAACACCCATGAGTTCATAATATTAGAGAGCAGATGTGAATGAGAGAGAATAGAATATAAATCTCCAAACCTAACTTACTGGACATAATCAGGAATATTTAAGACATCAATCCCTTGGTCTGAAAACTATCAAAAGGAAAAAATAAGCATTTATCCTTTTTTTCTTGTATGAACTATATTTAATAGCAACCAAATAGCCTAATTTGATAAGGAAAAGTGGATTTTTTTCCCCAAAATTCCATCCAATAAACATGGAAAGGATGGTAGAATCTAACTGGAAAGTCACTACTTTTCATTCCCTCATCAAAAGAATCAGTCAACAATAATCAGGGATTGAAATATTATACAAAAGGTTGTTGGGGAGTTTACACAGGAGGGATTGAGCTATCATCACCTGAACCTAGTGATCAATCTTGGCATTACTAAGAATCGGTGCATCCAGATATTATATGCTGACATTGTATAACATGGATCAGAGAGCATAATCTACAAAGTATTCTTGCCCCAAAAGTTGAAATTGGATAGAATCAATTAAGGAAGTCAAGTGATAAAGGTCCAAGTTAACTGGCACCACAGTTAATAGAAAAATCCAGAAATCTAAAGGACAACTGACCCAATTTTTTCCAAAAGTTAGTGGCAGGATAAAGAAGTGACAAGGTGGACTGTCATTAACACTGAAATAAGACCCTCCACCAGGAAAGAGACCATGACTCACTGAAGGCTCAGAGAACAATTAGCATTTTTTGGAGGAGAAGGCGGCAGCAGAAGTTGAGATGGTTGGATGGCATCACCAACTCAACGGACAGAAGTTTGAGCAAAGTCCAGGATATACTGAAGGACAGGGAAGACTGGTATGCTGTAGTTCATGGGGTCGCAAAGAGTCGGACAAGACTTACAGTGACTGAACAACAACAAAGCAATAAAGTATTTTTAATATTTTTAGGCATAAGGTTATTGTACACTTAATAGACTGCAAAACAGTGTAAACATAACTTTTATATGCACTGGGGAACCAAAAAATTCATGTGACTCACATTATTGCCACATTCCCTTTACTGAAGCAGTCTGAACCCAAACCTGCAGTATCTTTGGGGTATAGTTGTACTTCATTTGCAAATTCAGCCACGTATTCACCTACTCAGTTATCAAAATGCATATTACATGCCTGATACTGTACTGTGTGCCACAGGACTACAAAAGTTAAGAAGTTAAATCCTTACTTAGTGAGAAGCTGGCATCTTTACACTTTGAAAACCAACACAAGTAGTCTATGCCTGTTTTAACATTCATTACCTCCATGGTAAAAATAAGAGAGAGTAAAATTAACAAGCTGCCTAGATTGCTAGAAACATAAGTCAACTCCCACAGAGCACGGAGAGGAAGCTTCTGCCCCCTTTGTAGTCATTGTTCTTTTCATGTGAAAGCAGGGAGCTCACGTAGACATGCAGGTAGGTGATTTATGACCCATAGGGACACAAGAATCAATGGAAGGAGCAACAAAGCAGCAACGCTCAACAGCTCTCCTAAGCATGTTGAGCAAAAGTTAATCCTTTAATACAAAACTCAAAACTCTGTTCCCTGAATGACCTCCTCCTCCATCTATCTACAAACCCACCCAATTCTTCTCCCCAGATCTTTTTCCAAAATAGACCTAGAAAGACTACATGCATCACCACTTCTAGCTACTTTTGACTGCCTTGTAATGTCATTTTCCAAAATGGACCTAGAAAGACTACATGCATCACCACTTCTAGCTACTTTTGACTGCCTTGTAATGTCATTTTCCAAAATGGACCTAGAAAGACTACATGCATCACCACTTCTAGTTACTTTTGACTGCCTTGTAATGTCAGTATAAATCCATTGTTACAAAATGGGGGACCATTTCCAGGCCAAAAGGTACAGGTATATTCAGCTAAAATCCCTGCTCTATGGGAACACAGTATACTCTTTTTTTTAATTAATTTATATTTTAATTGAAGGATAATTTCTTTACAGAATTTTGTTGTTTACTGTCAAACATCAACATGAATCAGCCAGAGATGATAGCCACAGTATAGTCTTATCACTTCATTATTGGGGTTAAAAGAAAGCAAACCAGGAGTTGGCCCGCCGCCGCCCCCTGGTCCGCGCTCTCGGCCCTTAGGCCAGGCGGTACCCAGCCCTCCCGGCACCCCCGTCCTCTCCTCCCTCCAGCCTGCCCTTCCCCACGGGAATGCCACCCTCCACCTTCGCCCCAGCCCTCTTCTCTCCCCGCCGGAGCTGGAGCCGCGGAGGCAGCAGTAGCAGCAGCAGCAAGAGGAGGAGCCAGAGGCGGCAGTGGCCAGGGAGCCCATGGCCTACAGTCAAGGAGGTGGCAAGAAGAAAGTTTGCTACTACTATGATGGTGATATTGGAAATTATTATTATGGACAGGGTCATCCCATGAAACCTCATAGGATCCGCATGACCCATAACTTGCTGCTAAATTATGGCTTATATAGAAAAATGGAAATATATAGGCCCCATAAATCCACTGCTGAAGAAATGACAAAATACCACAGTGATGAGTACATCAAATTTCTATGTTCAATAAGACCAGATAACACGTCTGAGCATAGTAAGCAGATGCAGAGATTTAATGTTGGAGAGGACTGTCCAGTGTTTGATGGGCTTTTGGGGTTTTGTCAGCTTTCAACTGGTGGCTCAGTTGCTGGTGCTGTGAAGTTAAACCGACAACAAACTGATATGGCTGTTAACTGGGCTGGAGGATTACATCATGCTAAGAAATCAGAAGCATCAGGATTCTGTTATGTTAATGATATTGTGCTTGCCATCCTTGAATTACTAAAGTATCATCAGAGAGTCTTATATACTGATATTGATATCCATCATGGTGATGGTGTTGAGGAGGCTTTTTATACAACAGATCATGTAATGACTGTATCGTTCCATAAATATAGGGAATACTTTCCTGGAACAGGAGACTTATGGGATATTGGTGCAGGAAAAGGCAAATACTATGCTGTCAATTTTCCAATGAGAGATGGTATAGATGATGAATCATATGGCCAGATATTTAAGCCTATTATTTCAAAAGTGATGGAGATGTATCAGCCTAGTGCTGTGGTGCTACAGTGAGGTGCAGACTATCTGGTGATAGACTTGGTTGCTTCAATTTGACAGTTAAAGGTCATGCTAAATGTGTAGAAGTTGTAAAAACTTTCAATTTACCATTACTGATGCTTGGGGGAGGTGGATACACATTCTGCAACGTTGCTCAGTGTTGGACATATGAGACTGCAGTTGCCCTTGACTGTGAGATTCCCAACGAATTGCCATATAATGATTATTTTGAGTATTTTGGACCAGACTTCAAACTGCATATTAGTCCTTCAAGCATGACAAACCAGAACACTCCAGAATATATGGAAAAGATAAAACAGCATTTATTTGAAAATTTACGCATGTTGCCTCATGCACCTGGTGTCCAGATGCAAGCTATTTCAGAAGATGCAGTTCATGAGGATAGTGGAGATGAAGATGGAGAAGATACAGACAAGAGAATTTTTATTCGAGCATCAGACAAACGAATAGCTTGTGATGAAGAGTTCTCAGATTCTGAGCACGAAAGAGAAGGTGGTCATAGAAATGTGGCTGATCACAAGAAAGGAGCAAAAAAAGCTAGCATCAAAGAAGAAGGAAACGGAGGACAAAAAAAGCAGATGTTAAGGAGGAAGATAAATCCAAGGATAATAGTGGTGAAAAAACAGATACCAAAGGAGCCAAATCAGAATAGCTCAGCAATCCTTGAATTTGAGTCTCACCACTTTGAGAAACCATAAAAAAGTGAGCAAATGTTGGGAAGAAAAATGTTCTTTCTTTTTGAAGACTTCTGGCTTCATTTTATACTACTTTGGCATGGACTGTATTTATTTTCAAAATGGCTTTTGTTTTTGTTTTTCTTGGCAAGTTTTATTGTGAGTTTTCCAATTATGAAGCAAAATTTCTTTCCTCCACCATGCTTTACATGATAGTATTTAAAATTTATGTGTTATTATATCAAAAAACTGATCTATTAAAGAAGTAATTGGCCTTTCTGAGCTGATTTTTTCCATCTTTTGTAATTATCTTTATTAAAAAATTGTACTTCAAAAAAAAAAAAGCAAACCATTACACCTGCTTTCTCTCCTTGAATATTTTTTCATATATAAGATCATAGCATCCATACCATGATCCCTAAATCCACTAACTTTACACTTTTTTCCCTACTGATTAGCCTGATACCTCCTTCTTCCAGCATAATAGCTTTTCTTTTCATCAACACTGTCTACTCAGACAGCTGAGTCTCAGAATGTTTATTTTCCTATTTAACACCTAATATGCATATTTTTATAATTTTTTGCAAAAAAATATTTTCTAGGTACAGTTGATGCCTAGTTAGGCAAGTTGAGATGGTAGTAGGAATATGAGTATCCTTGAAAGGTATTTCTGTCAGATTTAGTGAGTATTGTGCAACCTTTGTTCTCATACAGTATCAGTCAATTTATTTTATTAATTCTATTTTTCTTAGGTTCAGTCACTCAGTTATGTCCGACTCTTTGCAACCCCATGGATTTCTTAAACTAATGTTAAAATGAGTTTGCAATCTACAGTATATACTAAATGGGGCTAATGATTTGGAGATAAAGTAACATAAGCATCATATATATGGATTTTAATGTTTTCTCGGCTAATCCTCTGTGGCTCAGCTAGTAAAGAATCCACGTGCAATGTGGGAGACCTGGGTTCAATTCCTGGGTTGGGAAGATCCCCTGGAGAAGGGAATGGCTACCCACTCCAGTACTCTGGCCTGAAGAATTCCATGGACAGTCCATGGGGTCTCAAAGGGTTGGACATGACTGAGAGACTTTCCCTTTCACTTTTTCAGCTAATCCACAAAACAACAGTGACAGTGTTTGCTTAGACACTTAAGCTACCTTGCACACTACAGCTTTCTGCCACTGAATACCATGCATTATACATCTACCTTTATACAGCATCCACGGGGATTATCAGCCCATTTATAACTGGTGCCAATGACACCAGAGTACATGAAATGTCACATGTGTCAGGGAATGTTTGACGGGAGGATTCCTACGTGCTGTCTCTCATGAGTCCTTTGTCCCTCTTCAAGCGGAACAGCACGCTGCTCCCAGGGACTGAGGTCATTGTGTGAGGCAGGCTTGGGTCTCCTTTAGTAAACATTCTCTTTAGGACAAAACTGCTTAGTCTCGTTCCCCTTTCTTGAGATATGGATTCCCTCCTGACCTTGTGACTAACATTACCCCTTGTTCCCTTGGTAACGGTTGCTGTACATTTGGTTTTCTGATCTCTTTCATTCCTGAAAGAAGTTTCTTGTACCAGAGCCTATATATACTCATAGAAAAATCATTAAAGCACCTTTGCTCCATTAGAGCTTAGGTCCCCGGGTCTTTTTTTGTCTCTCTCTCTCTTTCTCTTACTTTCTTATTTTCGACTCTGTACCACCAGGTTCCGATCCATTAAAGGACCCCAACAACATTTCTTTCTTTTCCTAAATCAAATTAAACCCAGTTCAAGCTCCAAGTAGCCAAGGTTGACAAGAACAAGATCAATCAGGTGTCAGCGATGCTTTATAAGAAAGGATCAAAAATTTTACAACAGAAAAACCATAGAGCTTATAGAATCTAAAAAACAGAGATAGCCCCAGGTTCTGGCAGTTCATTCAAAGTCTGTCAATTTCTGGTGTCCATGGTTACCCATGTATCATTAAAATTCAGGCTCTGCCTTCTCTGGTGGTAGTGGGGATGGGAGGTACTTTCTGGTGCAATTAAATGTCTTTCACCTCCTAAACTACCACCACATTCCTATACCCATCTCAAGGAATCTAACTGCATATCTCCAGAAAATGAGTCACTGCTCCCCAACCTTCAATCATAAAATGTTCTATTAGTAAACCCTCTTAGACAATTTCATCAGATCATCATGGTGACATTTCACCTTTGGGAAGATAGGCTTATCTCAAGAGTTGTTGAGAAGAAGAATTTGATGTTTCAAATTATAGTGGTCATGGTAACAGCAGTAATTGTGAGAAATAAAACCCTCAATATTCATAGCTTAAAACAGTAGAGGACTTTCCTGGTGGTACAAGTGGATAAGAACCCACATACCAATGCAGGGGATATGGCTTTGATCCCTGGTCCGTGAAGATTCCACACGCCTCAGAGAAACTAAGCCTGTGTGCCACAAATATTGAGCTCGGGCTCCAGAGTCCATGAGCTGCGACTACTGAGGCCCACGTGCCTAGGGCCTGTGGTCCCCAAGGGAAGCCACCGCAGAGAGGCCCAAGCGCCACAACAGAGTAGCCCCCTCCCTGCAATTAGAAAGAGTCTGTGCATAGCAGCAAAGACCCAGTGCAGCCAAAAATATTAAATAAACATATATTTTAAAAATAAAGTTGAAGTAAAATAAAAGTTTTTTAAAAACAGTAGAAAACTATGGATTTTCCTGGTGTGCATCATGCTCCATTCCACTCAGTCATTCAGGAACCCAGGCTGACAGAAGTTCAGCTGTTTTCAACTTGGGCTTCCAAGGTTGCTATGGGCATAGATATCCAGCAAACCAAAGGAGGAGGGCAACATAGAGGCGGCACTCTGCTTCCTGTCCACCTTGGCTCGACAGTGACACCCAGCAACTCCTCTTACATCCTAGCAGCAGAATTGAGTCACAGAGCCTCACTTGGGAGCACCGGCACTGATAAATTCTATACGATGGAAGCGAAAGCATCTATTTTCATTAATAATTAGCCATGTCTACTACCAAATCATAGACAATCCAGATTTAAAATACATCTGTTCAGTTGTTCTTCCTAATTGGTAAGGAGACTCTCCAAAGAGCCAATAATTGGGAAAAGGGTGAAAAGCAAGAAATCAACTGGATCAAGATTTTCCTGCATGATGTACAGCGATGAACAAGGAACAGGACAGAAATTCATAGAGCACTCAAGCTGTGAAGAAGCACAAGTAGAGACTGCCTGGCTCATCTTACAAGAAATTACAGCCTAATAAGGTTGGACACGACTGAGCAACTGAACTGAACTGAACTGACTGAAGGTTAAGTTAGCTTTCCTAAACCACAAAACTCATTAATGGGAGAAAAAGAAGAAAAAATTTTAAAAAGCCTCAAATCCCTTGAGCCTTTGCCAGGTGCTTGTTCCACTAAGATTCAGTTTTCCCATTTTTGGGGCCTTGTTTGTAACCCAAAGACATGGACGCAATTCTTTACAGTTAGAGCTGTGAGACTCCAGAAATGTCCCTTGGGAGGAGAGAGGAAGAGACGTTCACACTCTCCCAGATGAGGCCGCTATGTACTTGCTGACTTCTGCATATACCTGTGATCAGGGTGTAATTTCACAGCCTGGTGTCAACAGTCACCAGCAAGGCCTCTGCTTTTCATGCTTTGTTCCCATCTTGAACCACATACATTTAATTTTGGAAAGTCATTTGTTTCCTTTTTGGCAGCATTCAGACCGAAAACTGTAAATTTATTGCCAACAGGAACTACATTTAAAGTCACTGATGAGTCATGGGAAAAACACCCTGAAATTTCTATTTAGGGAGGATTCTGCTTCATCACTGAATCGTGTTCCCCAGGGTGGCTTTCACTGCTTTTGGAGAAATACACTGTTCACTGGCTCCTGTTATTTATTCCTCACCTGAAGTCATTAGCTCAGTTTCTGATGCTAAAAATTGTTGCTATGGAAATAATTATTATTATTTCAGAAGACAAAAGGAAAATGGCTTCATGCATAACCTCATGAAGTAGCAGAAACTGATGAAAATCTCACTAACAAAGATACTATTTTCATACTGAAGTTGCTAGTAAAATGTGTTAGAGAAAGGGGAGAAGGAATAAGAGGAAATAAAATGCCACTTGAATTACGTTGGCAGTTTCTTGAGTTTCTTTGTTAGCCTAGTTGGGAAAGTAGAATTATGTTATCAGCTGATGATCCCTCTAGAGAGCTCCAGAAGCTGCTGGAGTGAGGTACAATTTCAGAAAATTTACCTTTCAGAGTCTCTCTACCTTTGTTAGTAAAAGGCAACCCACAGCTTTTTCTATGTAACTTCTCTTTACAGAAGATGCCAAGACAGCAAGAGAACCAGGAAGACGTAGAAAAATGACAGAATAATGAATGGAATTTCCCTGTTGATCATGAAAATTTCAGCTAAGGTCACAAAGCCACAAAGTAACAGGTATTTTATATACCCCACATTCTTGAGAGAGCCACCAGCCACATCTCATGGCATTTACTAGTGAGGGCAACTAACATAACACCCCCATGCCCACTATACAGTGGTTCTCAAACACGGCTACACACTAAAATAAGCTGGAGAACTTTTCAAAAACACTCATGTCTGAGCCCAGTCAAGTCAGAATCTTTGTGGTTGGGCCCAAATACTAACAAGCTTTTAAAGGCTTCCCAGGTGATTCTAATATACAGCCAGCTTGGAGAACCACTGATCCACAAGAACGAAAGGTTAGAATCTTTGGAGTTGTACTTTATCTGTTTGTTTTGAATGCTCTGGCTTCTCCTTCCCTTTCTGGGCCCAGGTCAGGGAACTCTGCATTGAAGATGCCTCTAGCTATGATCCCGAAAGGACACACTCACCTACCTCAAAGGGAAACAGCATGTCGATACCAGCCACACGGCAGTTGTGGACACCCAGAGAAGGACCACAATAGCAGCAGTGAAATCAAAAGACTTTGGCCCTTTTCTGAAATCTCTCTCACTTGTCCAGCCCAGCCCCGGAGGAGATAAAAGCAGAAAGGGGAGGAAGAAGAAAAAGACGATACCCCTTTCACTGCTAATACAAATACCTCAAGCTGAGGCCTGGCTGGCTGTGGGCCACTAAATTGGATGTGACATTTAAGTTTCAACATAGACCAGAGAAGGCTGGACTTTTCAATATCTGAAAATGACTGAAAACGTTGAATCTTCCCAAGATGTTATTAAAGGAAACAAAAGAAAAGTGATTCAAAAAAGAGTGTTTTAAAAAAGTAATAGAGGAAAAATAAACCACCTTATATTTGAATCCCACTTGAGATGTTCTATAAACCACTTGATGACTATACTTCCTATATGAATTAATCGATCACATCATGAGGATGCAAAAGGCAATGACTTATATAACCTCCCATATTCCCTCTTTCAGTGATTCTAGCATAGGTAAGATAACAAAGGATTAAAAAACCAAAAAAAAAAAAAAAAGGCTACTTTCAAAAAAAAAAGAGGAAATTCCAAACCCTCCTCCACTTTCTAGACCTAACCAAAGAGAGGAGTCATTCTATTTGCAGGGGTGGTACCCTTGGGATCATCTTACTCTTCTTCTGAAATGTATGGATCAGAAGCAACAACTGGGAGTCACCAGCTGAAACTGCTGGAGTGACGGGTGGGACGATCACTAGAATGGAAGCTAGACCTAAAGGTAACAGAGAGCTACATGTCCATTCAGAATGGCCCACTCCATGGCTGTGAATATGGAAGTTATATAATTCATTGTAAGTCTCTCTTTCTTATTCACTTCCTAGTCGTAATTTACTCAAGGGTGAGAGATGAAAGAAAAGTCCTAGAGACCTACACCCATCTACAAAAGTATAGGCCACCATGCACCTCCCTGGATAAAGTCCTGACTCCAAGTAGTTGACTGAGCTTTCCCCGGGAAGGCCATTTTGGCAAGGACATAGGTGATGTCTTCATTAATAGCACAAACTTACATTTCTTCACACAATACATCAAACAATCTTTTTATTCCTCTTTTTAGGAAAAGAAAATCTCTTTCCACAATCAAGTCCAAAGACCACTGGGTGTTGACTGAGAGGTATCCTATCAGCTTCCCATTTGTATTCTTTTCAACCAACCAATTTGAAATTGCTTTCCCAATTACTAATGAATGGCTAAAACCCCAAAAGGATGGATGTCATCTCTTAGAAGGCTCAAAATTAACTATTTATTTCTTAAGATGGATTCTATCCCATTAGTATAGTATGTGTTAAAAAAAAATCTATATATTGGGTAGATGAATAGATGGGTGAATGAATGGACTGATGATCAAACAAATGAACAGAGAACACCCATGTTCAAGTTCAGGCAAGCCTAGAGCAATTCTGGGTGGGGCTTGGGGCCCAAGGAAAGTAAGAAAAGGAAAGAGATAGCACAGGAGAAAGAGATTTAGAAACAAATTTTACATCATAATTTTTCCCAGTACTACGCTATAATAATAATAATATAATAATAAGTATTGAGGCAGTTAAGTGTCACCCCTTCATAATGAATAAATCTCAACAGTTTCCTTGCTTAATGAGCCAACATTTAAAAATCCCTGGTTTGGTCTTAAAGGTAAGCCAGCCTTAGTCTTCCCATTTAAAGCTGTCAGACATTTTTTTCCTCTCTCAGTCCACAGCTGGCAAATTGCAAAGTTTCAGGATCTGAACCAGATATAAACAACTTTATACATAATGAAATTCCAACTAAGCAATTTCTCTGAACTCAAAGATTACTCACAAATTAGGCACAGCCTATAAATTGACTTTTGATAAAATTAATGTTGAATTGCCTTGTCTAGACAGGCCTGTGCATTTGAGGGTTTTGACATTGCTGAATGCTGAATTTGTGATTTTAAATCTGAGTTCTGGCTATTTTAGGCTATTCCTACCTCCTTGATGGCACTGTAATGAAAGAACTTCAGAGGGTTGGTGTTTTGGGGTGGGTTTTTTTTTTAGTTTTTTCTTTCTTTTTTTTTTTTTTTTTTTGGTCTAAGTGTTTTTAACAAAAAAAAAATTCTCATTTGTAGAAATTTTCCATTACCTAACACATATATCCATCTTCCTAAAAATCAGTTAATAAGAGTATTTATCAATATAGAGAGAACAGAAGCCACCTACCCAACTTATATCCTCATAAATTAAAAATTACTCTGATTTTCCAATTTCCTGAGAAATCAACATATAATTTATCTGATAATGGATGTACAGCCATAAATCATTAACAACATACTCTTCAATCTCTGATCAGGTAACGGATTCATTCATTCTTGGTGAGAGGCAGGAAATGGAAAAGGTCATTCTAACTGGACATCTCCAGTTCCAGGGACCCATTTGGATGATTTAAGAAGTTCCCACAAAAGCCAAGATTCTAAAATAAATATTCTGATAGTCTGAATACCACATCTGAGCCATTCCTTCTCTAATTGCCTTTTGGCAATAAAGGCTCTGAAAGATAGACGCAGACCACCATGAACTCTCTTTGTCAAAATGGAGGCACGGCGAAGCAGAATGCCCCATAGGAGACCATCGGTGGGAGAAAGCATCTCTATCGTCCCGCCTTCTACAAGTTTCCTGCGTTACCTCCTGCTCTCAACACCCAGCACAGAGGCTTCTGTGTGGTCTGTCTTCAGGCTACTTGCTGGGCAGGACAGCCTCCCATTCTCTCTCCCCACCACCCGTGTGCAGGCAGCCCAGGCAGAGTAGCTCTGTATCCCTTGGCACACCTCCAGGCAGTTTTCCCCTCCCGCACTGGCCTGTGGCTATAACTTGTTCAGTCTCTGCTGCATAGCATTCCATTGTGTGAACATACCACAACCCATTCATCAGATGGCCGAGGGAGGCTTGAGAAGCTTTGAGTTTGGAGTTATCACAAATAATGCCACTACGAATGTGCTTGCACATAATTTTTGTGCACATACGCACTCACTTCTGTTATCTATATACCTAAGTCATTGCATGATGACTGATAAAGAATCAATGGAGTTCTCTGCCTAGAGGCTGTTCATTTAGCTCATTTCTGTTGAATTATACACTACAGCATCTTTTGTTCCTATTGACTGGTTCCAGAGTGGACTGAGGAAACATTACTGCCCATGGAGAACTTGACCATAACTGTGCTCAGCTGGAAAGAGAATGGCAAGGCCAACCCAGTGGGCTCACAGTTAAAACGGGATTTTCTGAAAGAGAACAGCACCTATCATGAACAAAAACGAGCTATGTGATGAGGTCGATTTGCTGGAAGAGACTAGAATTTCAGAGGGATACCTAGAGCATGAAAGTGTGGGTCCAACCTGCTACCTGCCCAGCTAAACAAAGAGCCTGGGAACTAGTATGAAAGGCCAAAGGTTTGTTTAAGATACCAACACCGGCCACACTCTGTTGTGTGTTTGTGTTGTTTTATTGCCTAACTTTCTGTTCATCACTGAAGCCAAAGCAGAAGGAAACAACTAGAAAATAGCACATACAAAATTCAGGCAAGGTGTTCTCCGCAGCTCTCTGACAGGCTGAAAAAGGATCAACAGGGGAAGCCACAGTGCCTCCTCTTTAGGAAAATTTTTAAAACAGGATCAACTCCTTTGAAACCATCCAGCCAAACGCCTTGGAAGTCAAAGAATAACCAGAAGTACAGCAAAGCTTTCTCAGACCTCTTTGCTGTGTGTGGACCCTGGGCACAGAAATACAGAATGAGTGTTTACATGCCAGAGTCAGTTTTGATAGCAGCACCTCCAGTCTGCCAGCTCAGCGGTTAGTTTCTATTTCCTTTCCCTATGGAGGTTTATCCCAGGCAGGTTCCCAAGCTTCTCTGTAGAAGCTTAATGCTCCTCTTGCTGCCACCCTCTACTTGTACCTCTACTTGTTTTGATGACTCACTTTACACTAAAGGGCTGCAAAATAAAAATCAACGTATGCCCATCAACAGAGCTTTAGAAACCATCCTGGTTTCTCAGCTTTGTTTGACTATAAAGGGAAATTCACTCATGGCCTAAAAATGTACTAAGTAGAAAGGCTGATAATGTAGAGGCCAAGCTTTGATTGAACCCCAGCCATTGCCAGCTGGTCTTATCTCAAAGCAGAGTGAGCCAGGTATCTCCCCAGGACTATCTTCCCTCATTCCACATAATGAAGTGCCAAAGAAGGGGCAGCCGGGATCTGCTGACTCAGCCCACAAAAATTCATGGCTGGAAGAAGTATGGACTCAGACCTGACAGCCCTTAGCCTGCTATTGTTGTTCAGTCGCTAAGTCGTGTCCGACTCCTCGTGACCCCATGGACTGCAGCACGCCAGGCTTCACTGTCCTTCACTCTATCTCAGGGGGCATTTGAATCTGAAGGAGCAGCTGGGGAGGGGTTCCCATGGTGTTCTGGTTTGATGAGTATGGCTAACAGATGACCTGACCAGAAACATCCTAACTCCTATCACCACAGACATGGAGACACTCTATTTTGAGGCCCTTGCTGAGTTCCAGAAGACTTCTAGAGGTAGGGAGAGTCTTATATGCCATTAGCAGATACTGACAATTAGCCATGTAAATCAGATTATCTGGTTTCTATACCTAAGAGCATTCGTTGGGGAAGAATAAAGGTTGACTTGGAGAAGAGAGCGGGGAAGTTAAGGCCAAAGCAAAAAAGTTAAGTCCCAAACGAAAAAACCAGTTCACCCTGGATTATCCTTGTATTCATCTCTTGAAAATGACAATCCAAAAGTAAGCCAACTTTGAGCTTTCAGGGACAGTCATTGCCTCCTGACAGCCTCTCCCTGGGCATAGGGAGGGAAGAAGATGGACAAGTCTTTATCATGTTAGTTATGTGATGACAGGTCTTATCAACACTGCTATCCATCCAGAGGGAAACACTGTTTATGAAAGCTGAGATCTGTGCTATCTGTATGGACTACCCAGGGCAAGAACCGTTTCACCTAGCAGAAGTCCAGGAATCCCTTCCCATTCTTAGCAAAACTTTTCTAGAGCTAAAGAGATACTTCTAACTCTTATCCCAAATAACCTAGGCTTTCACAAGTGGCGTAACTTTCTGGCTCACTAAGGACTCTCTCTAAACTTGGATAGCATTATCTGTCCTTCAAAGCTTTTCCTCTTCCAAGATTGAAGCAAAGGACTTGGACCTCCATGTGCACACCTGAAACCCTCTCTTCTGCTATGTTTTTCTTCCTCCTACTTCATGAGTTGGAGGCTTCCTTTCTCAAAATCCCTAAGTCCTTTCTTCATTTTCCTTTCAAGTAGTTTTCTAAAATACTTCTCTACTTAGAAAAAGGGTAAATAGTACATGTGAATGTTTCCCTTAAAGAAAATTCCCATAACCTTTCCTGACTCCAGCCACACACCTGCCATCATATCTGGGCGCCACTGAGCTTGAAACAGTGACATCACAGTCACCCTCAGAATTGTGTGTCTGCTTTCATTCCTCTTGATGACATGAGAGTGCTATTTCAAACCTCAAAATAGGCATCTCCTATCCCTGTCTTCCCTGGTCCTAACAGCACTGCCCCATAGAAATACAATGTGAGCCATAATCTATAGGTTTAAATTTTCCATAGCCACATAAAAAGAAAAAGAAAGGGGTGAGATTAATTTAGCCCAATATATCCAAATATCAACAATGTAATCAAGGTAATAAAACTAGATATTTTACATTCTTTCTATTAGCTCTTCAGGATGTATTTTATAACACATTTCCATTTGAATGCTTACATTTTCATTGGAGGTATTTGGTCTGTATTTGGGTTTCACAAAATTTACAATGGAAAAGTAGATTCAATAGAAAAGTAGATTCAAACAGACCTAAAAGTTTTCCAATAAGTGAATCAGTATCAGGTTTTAAATTTACATTTAAATTAATTAAAACTAAAACTTTAGTTTCACTGTAGCCTCCTGAGAGACTGCTCCTTCTCCTCCGCCCCATGTAAACTTCACAATCAGTTGGCGGTATTGCATTTCTCCTGTTCATCAATGACATTCCTGAGTATACTTACAAAATGCCTTTCTCTGAAGTTCATACCATTTTCTCCCCACCATCACCCTACCTCCCAGTCATTTCTCCCCATTGGTCAGACCCTGGCATCTGGCTCCCCCTCTTCTCCACCTCCAGTCCTTCCATTCTGGATAATCCCAGGGCTGTGTAATATCCTAGCCAACATCTGGCCTCAGAATTTGCTGACTCTGAATTTCAGTGACCTTCAATTTATTACTATTTCAGCCACCCACATCCACAACTACCTTCTAGATTTTGTTATAACCCTGACCTCCTCCAAGTCTCAAACCAAATGCTTACTCCACCTCATTATCTCCACTCCCCAACCTTCTGGTTCTTCCATTCTCCTGACTTTATAAAAACACATAGTCCCCAGAGACATCCCTTTCCTCCCAGCCCTCTGTCCTAACCCCTGACCTCACAGCACAGTGAGACAGTGAGGGGTAGAGTTCCTGACACTGGATTCTGACATTGCACAGAAGTGCTACTTACAAGCTCTGTAGCCTTGGGCAAATTATTCAACTTCCCTGCACCTTGCTTTCTCCCTGTCTAAAATAAGGATAAAAACTCTGTCAAGAAAGTTCGGTAAGACTCAAACATAAAGCACTTAATATCATGCAGCCAAATACATCCATTAAATAGTTTTCTCCTGAGCCAGGGTAGGACTGTTCCCAGCTTACACCACTGTTCTTTTCCCTCATCCTTCTGCCCCACCCATACCCAGGCACACCCATACCCAGATCAGTGCTGCTGCCTGCCTTCCTCTCGTCTATACCCAGCCAACTAAGCCCCCCTGGACAAACGGACAGAGTGGTGCCATCAGAATACTATGTTTCTAAAGTCAACACTACTGCCTGAACAATTCACTGGCCTTCAGTCAGCTCCTCTGCCACACCTAGAGGTCCTTCAATCAGCCCACACATAGCAAGCTCTTCCCCAATCAGAACTGAAGGCTATGAAATCCAGGTAAGCACTAGCAGATCTCTAATGAGAAATTTGGGGGAAATTGAACACTAGTTAGAAAACTAATGAGTATTTTTTTCCCTTTTGCTGGGCTTCAAACTGTCAGAACAGTTACGTTATAAAAGAAACTCTAAGTGGCTTCTACCAAGCCTACCCCATCTCTGGGGCATCAGATTTGCCCACAGATTCAAGGAACTAGGATTCTGTAGTCCAAATAGAACAGTTGGGGGAGCAAAAGCCCCAGTAAAAGAGGACAGGGAAATGAAGTTGGAGGAAGAAAGGAGTTTCCTTAAGAAGACAGTGAGGTTCTTGGAAGCCAAGTCAGGCAAATTCAAAAGAGAGGCATCACTGTGCCTGTGTTTAAACATGGCACGATAGCATGAATGATCACCCTAAAGCTGCCCACACCCAGAACCTGTGAAGATAACAAACGGGAGAAAGGGGATTAAGCAGGTGAGATTAAATTAAGGATACTGAGATGGGGGAATCTCCTGCATCATGTGGTACAGCCCAAACATAATCACACATCCTCATGAGAGGGAAGCAGAGGGAGATTTGATGCTGAAGTAGGAGCTGTCACAATAAAGAGAGATTAGAATGATGTGAGGAAGGGCTTGTGAGCTCAGCTCACTGCAGCCCCCAGAAGCTCAGCATGTCAAGGACATGGATTTTTCCCCAGAGCCAAGAGAAGGACCCATCCCTGCCCATCCCCTCACTCTAATGCAGTGAGACTGACTCAGGTTTCTGCACCAGCTATGAGACAAGTGTCTACTGTTTCAAGCTATTGGTTACAAAGTAATTTGTTACAGCAGCAAAAAGAATCTTAATACCCAGGGGTACTATGGAAAACCTCCAGGTTTCAGGAATATTTCAAAGTTAACAAGTCAGGTCTGTGCTATGAGGGAACACACACTCAGGTTTGGTTCTTAGGGCTTCAGCCTTTCTCCCCCTGCTGGGTGAGGAGACAGCCTGATGAAGGAAAATCATCAGCCAGGCCTGGGTTCAACGTTGCTCTAACAATTGATGCCTCTGGAAGAAAGCAGCCTGCTCAGAGACAGGAGTGAGCCACATCTATTCAGAAAAACAGATACTTTAGGTGCTCCCAGAATTAATTGACTTATCACATATCTCTAACTATTGGGGACCCCACAAGGACCAAACTGGAAAGGGTATGTCAGGGGGGAAAAAAAGTCTATATAGGTCTGTGATAGGCTGGCTTGTGTTCCCTTCAAATTCATATGCTGAAGTCCTAACACCCAGGACCTCAAAACATAACCTTATTTGGAAATAGGGTCATTGCAGATGTCATCAGTTATGATGAGAGCTTACTGGAATAGGGTGAACCCCTACTGCAATAAAACCAGTGTCCTCTAAAATGGGGAAATCTGGCCACTAAGACATTCAAGAGAACATCACACGAAGACCGGAGTTACGCGGCCATACGCAGAAGAGCTACCGGAAACAGACAGAGGGAGCCTGGAGGGGTCCTTCCTGGCGCCTGCAGAGGAAGCTTGGGCCTGCTGACACCGGACCTCAGACTCTGGCCACCAGAACTGTGAGAAAATAAACCCTGTTGTCTGAGCCGCTCAGTCTGCAGTTCACTGTTACGGCAGCGCTGACACCCTAACACAAACTCCCAAAGGAAAGAAAAAAGAAGGAAGGAGCGCTCCCTGGTTTAACAGACGGCGCCGGGCTGACGCAGGGTAAAGAACGACCAGGACGGAGCTGGTTCAACCGTTAAAGCTCAGTTGGACCTGCTTCCACAGGAGGCGACGAGGAGAGAGGCCCCGGGGCGGGAGAAAGACGCACCTTCCGTGCTGCAGGCGGAGGGGCTGACGGGGTGTTTCTGCTGCCTGAGGAGGCCAGGCCCCGAGCCTGGAAAGAATCAGAAGCTAGTAAAGGGAAGTTTGGGGGTCAGTGGGGAGTTCACGAGCGAGCCCCGGGGGTGCAAATTTCAGACATACTAACCTTGGATTTCGTTCAGGAATATGAGGGTGGTCCTCGGGCTCAGCAGCTCCTGTGGCCCGTATTCCCGGGAGTTACGGAGCAGCCCCCAGAGACCTGGTGGAGTGTGGAGCTCTCCCTCCATCTCTCTGGGCACCGGGGCCACAACCAAGAAGGTGCTGGAATCTGTCCAGGATGAAGACGTTCAGGAGAGCTGGCACAGGGGAGACTGTAGAAAATCATTCACGTCAACTTTCCTAAGAAGTTCCTTGTAAAACACCTCACTTCCCATCACGGCACATCCACGTTAAAAAAAAAAAAAAAAAAAAGCCACCTCTGCTGAAAAACCACCCTTACAAATTGCAGGGAGCTTGCTCCTGCAAGGTAATCACAGGTTCATAACCACAGCTCTCAGAGAAGAAAAGAGCAGTTCATGTTGAGAGTTAGAAAAGAATTTCATTTGAGTGGAAGAAAGCTGACTTTGCAACCAGATTAGAGGCTGCTTGAAGGAGGGCAAGACCTTAATCCAGTGGAGCCCCCACTGTGACTCTGGGCTTTCTCCCTGAGTCCTTCAGAGGTTGTGGGTGGGAGCCTGGGGGGTTGTTGAGTCACTACTAACCCCTGTCTCCAGTTATGGCCACTCCCTCCCTCAGCCTGCGGGCTCACGGGGCTAGAAGCCTCTTCTCTTGCATTTAAAACAGTCCCCAGGTGTTCCGTGTTACTTACTACCAGAAAGAGAAGCCCGGAGCCACACCAGCTGTAACCATTAACCCACAGGACCATTCTTTAGAGCATCAAATACAAGGAACAACCCTTGACTGCAGTCCACTCAGGTCAGGGCTGAGGCTTTTTAACCGCATTTTCATTAGTCCAACCCTTGATGCACTGCAGGTGAGGGAAATCAAGAACTTAGGTTTTTGATGCAGAGAATATTCTAATATTCTGGCTTTGTTTTATGCACTGTATAATTCACATGCCAGAGACATTATCCTGTCCTTTGGTATTCAAAACCACCTAATCCAGGTCTCCTCTCTCACACCACCCCCTACCAGAGGGCTGCCACCAGGTCACTACCAGCCCTCAAGTTCTGTTCCCGTCAGACTCGCCACCTCTTATGAGTCATTTTCATGGCTCTTTTCTTGGAAATTAATCATTTGCTCTTGAATTCTCCAGCAACTTTGACATTGCCTCCACCAAACCAAAATAAAACCAAAATGCCACTCACTTATCTTAAGCACATGTACCCTGAGGCTGCAGGAGTTTAGAAGTGTTAGCAATGTGGTGAAGCTAACACATGTGAGAATCACTAACAAATGTGAAAATCAGCTTACACATGATTTTAAAGTGAATACTAAAAATTCTGGTTCTTAAAAAGGCTTGCTCACTTCTCCACTGGGAAGACCTCGGGGTTCACCTCTTCCACATGCTCCAAGCCCCCCTGCACACCAGGACCAAGCTGGGTGTCCTGTGACGGTCCTACTTCTTCCGGTCCGTGCCTCCAGGCAAGCCTTCCTTAAGCCACTTACAAAGGTTTTCCTACGACGACACCCTCCCTGAGATATTTTCTGATGCCAATTACTAAAATGACAAGTTTTCCACCCCAATACTATTCAAATCTAGTTTACACTGGCTCATGAGATTTTTTTTTTTAATTCTACCTGATATTCCTTATTTTAAAAAACCAATAAATGTAATTCGTTCTATATTTTAGTTTACTGCTGCATTGGCTCAAGTTTCTGTTTATAAATAAACCTACTCTGGTTCAACTACACCATGCATCTTTGCCTTATATCATGTTTTGACAGATTTTCACAAAGTTTAAAGGAAATATGAAGCCACCAGCAGCCTCTGCTTCAAACTTATCTTAAGGAGTTACATTTTATTCTTGCAATAACAACCCATGAAAGGGGTACTTATGAAAAGCTTTCATTTCTACATAAGATTAAAATATTTTTCACTCCCATTTGAAAGTAATCGTATTAGAGTGTGAGTGCTCAGTTGTGTCTGACTCTTTGTGACCTAAGGACTGTGGCCTGCCAGGCTTCTCTGTCTGTGGGGCTTCCTAGTCCAGAATACTGGAGTAGGTTGGATTTAAGAAGAATTTATATTGAGTTTTTAAATTAGTATCAAATTTATTTACTTCCAATCCAGAGTAACATCAAAGCCTATAAATGATTTTGTATATACCTGGACCCACATGGTACCCTTAAATGCATTTCATTTAATGGTAATTTTAAAAAGCAGAGGAGAAGAGAGGAAATTTATTTTTGCTAATGGTGGACAAATTGTCCAGTCTGTGTGTCCTGGGAATTCTGAATTTTTGTTCCTTTTTTAACTCTTCCCTGCTCCCACTCACTTCAGAGAAGACCAGGAATTCCTTAGCCACTAGCCATCTCCTTCAAAAAAGAATGGTGTTTGAGGGGAGGTAACAGAGGTAATGAAAAGAACATGGACTATGTATATTTGAGTTCTTGCTCTGCCATTTCTAGCTGTATAACTGTACATAAGTTATTTAGCCTCTTTGAGATACGAGTTCCCTATTCATGGCTTGGAATTATTAGAGAATTTACCCAAAATTTCAAAATAGGCAAAGGGGATTAACAGGTGTACTTTCAGTGCGGTTCTGTATTGGCCTTCCCATTGTCGAGGGTACTTTTCTACTCTGAAGGGGCAGACTTTAGCAAACTTTTGTCCAGTAGGAACTGATGGGGTTCAGGATATACCACCCCAAAATATGGCACCTTAGCATAATGAATATCTCAAGTTGAACGAGTCTGAAAAAACAGCAGAAACAGGAAGTTCACTCTGACCTTCCGTTTCCTCACTTAAACAGGTCATAAAACTCCCATGTGAAGGTACCTCCCTGAACCAGGAGGAAGGAAGCCATTCTTATCACCAGAGCAAAGTTAGGGGCCAAGAAATCTGTACAAACATTGTTGAACCCACTCTTACCTTCCTAGTTACTTCTTCACCGTTACTACCTCTTGCCCACATTCCACTGCCTTGTCAATTCTTCACAGATTTATTGCTTCTTTGTCTAAAATGTATATAAAAACTTCCTGTTCTGCAGACTTGTGGACACAGTGGGGGAAGGAGAGGGTGGAACCAACTGAGAGAGTAGCATGGAAACATATACATTACCAATTTGTAAAAAGCCAGTGCAAATTTGCTGTATGATGCAGGGACCTCAAACTGGTGCTCTGTGACAACCTAGAGAGGTGGGACGGGATGGGAGATGGGTTCAAGAGGGAGGGTCATATGTATACCCATGGCTAATTCATGCTGATGTGTGGCAGGAAACAACACAATATTGTGAAGCAATTATCCTCCAATTAAAAATAAGTAAACTTAAATAAAAGCTTCCTGTTCTGGTCACTTTTTTGGGTCTTCGTCCTCTTGTGAGGAATCCCATGTGCACATAAAAATTTAGTTAAATGTGTATGCTTTTCCCCTGCAATCTGTCTTTGTCAGTTTCTTTCAGACTCAGCCAGGGACTGGAGTGTCTTAGAAGAAGGTCAAGAAAAACTTTTCCCTCCTCTACAAGAAGCAGAAAATTTCTATCCAGTGTAAGATGTAACCAGATTATGAGTTTTGGCTCTGGTGGGCAGTACTCAATTTGGCATCTTACCCAACAATCTTATCCTAGCATTGTCCACAGAATACTTGGCTTCTCAAATGCCCTCTGAACTAGTAGTTTTAACATCTTGATGACCTTTTCATTAATTAATGAGCTAAATAAGATCTTTTATGTATATTCCTTTCATATTTGCAGAGATTCATGATTTCATCTTTGTGAAATCATGCCTTAAAAGAGGTAATCACTTCTATCTCTTTGGATTAAGAGAGGATTCAATGAAGTGAAATTAATGAGTTTATATTTTATTGATCACTTACTCTGTGCCAATACTGTTTCTAAACATGCACTTTCCATGAGAACTAACCTGTTTAGTCCTCACCACCTTGAAAAGCCAGCATAACTCCCATTTTATAGACAAAACTGGTATAAAAGGGCTTCCCCAGTGGCTCAGTGGTCAAGAATCCACCTGTAATGCAGGAGATGTAGGTTTGATCCCTGGGTGGAGAAGATCCCCTGAAGGAGGGCATGACAAGCCACTACAGTATTGTTGCCTGGAGAATCCCACGGACAGAGGAGCCTGGTGGGCTATATATAGTCCATGGAGTTAAAAAGAGTCAGGCACAACTGCAGCGACTGAGCATGCATGTGGCACGCTGAGAAAGTTACCCAAAGTCACAGACCTAGTAAGTGTCAGAGTTGGTACAGAAACCTTGGAAGGGAGGTAAGGGACCTCAGAATCTACTACTTGGCAGAACCCTTTCTCTTCCTTTTCTATAACCTCAGAAGCATCAGGACCCAGTTGTCCTAAACATAAGGCCTTATGAAGACAATGTGGTGGTTAACAATTCCTTGTCAGCCTAACACTTGCTAAAGAGTCAGTAGATATAAATTCTGAGCAGGGCCACCTTCCCTCCAACTATTCTCGTATCCAGGCTATACCCTCCCCATCCACCCTTCCTTCATTTAGCACTAGGTCGCCTCCTCCAGGTATTACCCCAGTCTCCAGGGATGCTCCTTCCTCTGAACTCTGACACTAATCTTCAGAAGCTGAATAGACTGATGTACACTGTTAATTATTTTAGCCAGTGTCAAATCCTCCTTGAAACATTCTGATCCTTTGGGGACTACAGAAAACCATAAAAAAAAAAAAAGACAAGGAGAAGTTTGGAGATTTTCTTGATGTCATGGTTCTCAGATTAGAAGTCTCACTTATAACTCAGAAACAGGTTATTCATTTTTTTTGAACTTTTTATTTTATATTGGGGTATAGCCAATTAACAATGTTGTGACAGTTTCAGGCCAACAGCAAAGGGTCAGAGTCAAACATATACATGTATCCATCCTCCCCCAAATCCCTCCTCCCATCCAGGCTGCCATATAACACTGAGCAGAGTTCCATGTGCTAAACTATAGGTCCTTGCTTGTTACCCATTTTAAATATTGTAGAGTGTACGTGACCATCCTGAACTCCTTAACTATCCCTTCCTCCCAGCAACCATGTTTGTTTTATAAGTCTTAGTCTCTTTCTGTTTTGTAAATTCATTTATATCATTTCTTTTTAGATTCCATATATAAGGGATATCATGTGATATTTCTCCTTCTCTGACTTTATTCAGTATGACGCTAAGTCCATTCATGTTGCTGTAAATGGCATTATTTCATTCTTTTTTAATGGCTGAGTAATATTAGATTGTATATATGTGCCACATCTTCTTTATCCATCTCTGTTGATGGACATTTAAGTTGTTTCCATGTCTTGGCGATTGTGAACAGTGCTGCAATGAACATTTGAGTGCATGTATCCTTTCAGATCATGTTTTTCTCCAGGTATATGACCAGGAGTGGGATTCCAGTGGGAATTTTAGTTTTTTAAAGGAAACTCCATACTGTTCTCCACAGTGACTGTACCAATTTACATCCCCACCAATAGTGTAGGAGGGTTCCCTTCTCTCCACACCCTTTCCAGTATTTATTGTTTGTGGATATTTTGATGATAGCCATTCTGACCAGTGTGAGGTGATATCTCATCATAGTTTTGATTTTCATTTCTCTAATAATTAGTGATGAAAAACAAGTTATTCTGAACCATGCTCATATGAAGGAAATGGAGACAAAAAGGAAAGACAAAAATCCCTTTCCCACATGTGGAACACCATCATAACTGTCCACAACTAGGAAAGAAGAAAAAGAAAGTTACCCAGAGAAATCAAGAAATCAGCTGGCCCTAAAAACCTTCACTTTTATCTGAGACACGGGTTCTGGGAGATCTTTCCTATCTCTCTTTGGGAACACTTGGCATCTCAAGGCCTGTTGTCCTTAAGCACTGAAGGATCCTGATTTTTCTAGATGTTTTGATAACTTGGTCCCTCCCCTGTATTCAGCATTAAAATGCTTGAGAGAGAACCATGATTACAAGACTTCTTCATATCGCTTGAGGGAAGGCAAGCACTCTAAACTGAGGGTTTTTAAAGCACAGTCTAGACACACTGGGCCTGGGTACGTGAGGCCCTGTCAGATGGTCCATAAGTTTGACATTGTTTTTATGATGATGGTGGTGTTGGTGATGGTGGTTTAGTGGCTAAGTCATGTCTGACTTTGTGTGACCCCAAGGACCATACCCCTCCAGATTCCTCTATCTACAGGATTTCTCAGGCAAGAATACTGAAGTGGGTTGCCATGCTCTCCTCCAGGGGATCTTCCTGACCCATGGATAGAACCCGCACCTGCTGTATTACAAGCAGTCTCCTGCGTTGCAGGCAGATTCTTTACCACTGAGCCACCAGGGAAACCCCTTCATGATAATACTAAGATATAATTTGCCTTTTTTACTATTTTTGATGTTTGCAAAAGCAACGATGGGTAAAACTGATGGCATTTTAGCACAAACCAAGGCAGGGGCACCAAACTGTATTAGAGGTCCTTTTATTCCTCACCAGCATGCACTCAGTTTTGTTCTTTTGCAATGTCAGTTCCACTTAAAAATCTCCTTGATGAATCAGTTAAAAATAGCAATTTTATTAAATCTCAACCCATCTTTTTATTTTTTTTATTTTTTTTTTTAATTTTATTTATTTTTTTTTAATTATTATTTTTTTTTTTTCCCCAGTGGGTTTTGTCATACATTGATATGAATCAGCCATGGATTTACATGTATTCCCAATCCCGATCCCCCCTCCCACCTCCCTCTCCACCCGATTCCTCTGGGTCTTCCCATTGCACCAGGCCGGAGCACTTGTCTTGTGCATCCCACCTGGGCTTCAACCCATCTTTTTAATAAGCTTTGCATCGAAATAGGGCACATGAAGCACTTCTATCCTAAGGTTGTCTCAAGGAAAAGTACTTGTATGATTGAGTTTCAAGCTGAACTAGCTGCTTTCTTCAGGAACACCATCTTTACTTAAAACAATGACTGAGGGAGAAACTGGTTGGTGGACATTTCTCAACAACAAATCCAGGAGCCTGTCACTCCAAGGAAAACTGACAGTATTTGTTGTTAACAATAAACATTTGAGGGACATCCCTGGTGCTCCAGGCGTTAAGACTCCGCACTTGTGCTGCACAGGGTGCAGATTCCATCCTAGGTCTGGGGAATAAGATCCTGAATGCTGTGTGGTGCAGTCAAAAAAAAAAAAAAGAAGAAGAAGAAAGAAAATTGACCTCTCAAGCAAACACTGGAATTTTGGGAAACTTCTACCCACTACTATGACCTTGACAAATTTCAAATGTATAAAGATTTTTCTAAGGAGATGGACAGTGACATAAACAATAGTGTTTTTTAAAATATTGTATAACAATATACATCAACATTTGGAAGAGCTGTGTAACTTAGTGACCCAATATTTTCCAAATGATCCATGCATGATGCTACAAAATCATGTATGGATAAAAGAACCATTCAAGGTACAAGATGGACCAATCAATTTTGAGTTACAGAGAAAAAAGCTCATTGACATGTTCTCAGATTCTACACCACAAGCAAACTTTAAGAAATGATGTCTTCAGATGTACAGAACAGACTTTTGGACTCTGTGGGAGAAGGTGAGGGTGGGATGTTTCGAGAGAACAGCATGTATATTATCTATAGTGAAACAGATCACCAGCCCAGGTGGGATGCATGAGACAAGTGCTCGGGCCTGGTGCACTGGGAAGACCCAGAGGAATTGGGTGGAGAGGGAGGTGGGAGGGGGGATCGGGATGGGGAACACATGTAACTCCATGGCTGATTCATGCCAATGTATGACAAAACCCACTGCAATGTTGTGAAGTAATTAGCCTCCAACTAATAAAAATAAATGAAAAAAAAAGAAAGAAAGAAATGATGTCTTGACAGCTGACAGGAGTCCCATCTCCAGAAACTGCTTTGGCTTCTGGAACACAGGCGGGAGTGGGGGGTTATCAAGTCCACACTATTGGAAGTTGGGTCCCCTCAGGGCCACCCAGGGCTTCAGTTTTGGGACGTTGTGGGCTCTGACAGGAGCCCAGTCTCCTCAGAACCTGCCAGGAAGTGGTGCTGCTGAAGGACAAGGTGAAGAAAAGTGGGGAGGAGGTGCCTGTGTGTGGTTGACTGGTGAGGAGTGTCTGCCTTCAGAGGACCAGGAGAGGAAGGACTTGGTGTGGAGAACTCGGAAACAGATGTCTAGAAAAGGTGAGTGGAAAGCTGAAGTCCAGCGCAAAAAGCAGCTCTTAGCACAGCTAAGGGAAGATTGGAAAATGAAAGAAGAGGAGAGAGAAATAAAAGAGGCTGACATGCAACAGAAGAAAGAACCAGTTCAGGATGACTCTGACCTGGACTGTAAACAGCGAGAGACAGAGGCCCTGCTGCATAGTATGGAATCTGTCTGGAGCCCTCTCTGAACCAAATCCCTGCATCTGTATCCTCGAAATCAGGGCTCACCCCCAGCGAAGCTAGAAGCCAAGACCAGGAGACTTGGGACCATTAACACAAGAAGACTGCATAAGCTAGGCCTGTTGAAGTTTACCCAAGCGGATTTCCTACCCAGGGAGGAAGTGTCCTGCTCCAAGGAGACCTAGACACCTCTTGTCACACATTAGTCTGCAGGCCTTCGGACTCAGACTGGGACTGATGCTGTTGGCGCCTCTCATTCTCTGGCATTCAGGTTTGGAGAGGAATCACACCACCAGCTTCCCTGGGCCTCCAGCTTGCAGACACCAGGGCAGCTCTGGGACTTCTCAGCTTCCATCATCATAGTACATACATCATGTGAAATGCTGGACTGGATGAAGCACAAGCTGGAATCAAGATTGCCAGGAGAAATATCAATAAGCTCAGATATGCAGATGACACCATCCTCATGGCAGAAAGTAAACAGGAACTAAAGAACCTCTTAATGAAGGTGAAAGAGGAAGAGTGAAAACTTAAAACTCAACATTCAAAAAACTAAGGTCATGGTAACGGTCCCATTACTTCATGGTCAACAGATGGGGAAACAATGACAGACTTTATTTTCTTGAGCTCCAAAACCACTGTGGATAGTGACTGAAGCCATGAAATTGAAAGACACTTGCTCGCTGGAAGAAAATCCATGACAAACCTAGACAGTATATTAAAAGGCAGAGACATTACTCTGCCTGCAAAGGTCTGTATAGTCAAAGCTATGGTATTTCTGGGAGTCATGTATGGATGTGAGAGCTGAACAATAAAAATGGCTGAGCACCGAAGAACTGATGCCTTTGAACTGTGGTGTTGGAGTAGACTCTTGAGAGTGCCTTGGACTGCAAGGAGATCAAACCAGTCAATCCTACAGGAAATCAACCCTGAATATTCATTGGAAGGACTGAAAGCTATGGAAATAGAAAAGTGTTTCCCAGCCTCAGAAATTCTGACTGAACTGGTCTAGGGTGAGGCCTGGAACTCTGTTTTCAAATATGCAGAAAACTGACAGCCACTGGGTTCTCGTTGAAAAGCCCAAGGGTAATCCCAGAGGGAACTTTGACTTGATTCATGACACTAAGATGCTTCTTTCCTTGGGGCTGGCAATAATCCTAGTCAGCACTGCCGGGAAGACATTGCTCTAGGCACTTATTCACACTTAGCATTTTAAAGTCAGCCCCAAAGTTCTTGTGGGCAAATACCGACTCCCACTGTGGGTGGCAGGCTGACGGGGGAATCCATCTTGTTCTCTTTGTTTCTGTTATGTTTGTCTTGGGACCTTTCATGCTTAAAATTTGTGGTCCAACCTTTGCCTATAATTTATTTCAGTGGTACCTATTATTACTGATTCCAGACAGTCTACTACCACCAACTGGTTAAACTCTAAACATTCAAGCAAAAAAGAAAACACCTTTTATGCCCCGGTCTCAAGTGAGAATTAGGTTGCATAAAAACAGTGTAAAGAGTCTCCAATTTTTTAATGGTTTTTAAAATTAATACTTTCTTTATTTGGCTGCACCAGTTCTTAGTGGGCAGGCTCAACAGTGCAGGGGCTCAGTGGCCCCTCAGCATGTGCGATCTTAGTTCCCCAACCAAGAATTGAGCCTGCATCCCCTGCTTTGGAAGGCAGATCCCCAACCACTGAACCACCAGGGAAGTCCCAAGTGTCTCCAATTGTACTCTCTAGGCTTGTGTACAGATATCCAAGCCAGAGGGTGAGGGAGAAGGCAAGGGGTAGGGGTGGGGTGGAGGAAGGACATGGACAGCTGAAAGAACATGAGCACATTAGGTGAAGAGGTTTCAGACAATCACATTCTATAGTTTATGCCACTAGAGCCCTGGCTGGACCACCACCTTCTGGGCAAGAAGTGAGGAATTCTAGTCGGGGGAAAGTCCTGGCTTCTTGCAGACTTTCCTTGAGGGACTTTAGTTACAGAAAAATAGCCAGTGGTATGGAGAAGGCAATGGCACCCCACTCCAGTACTCTTGCCTGGAAAATCCCATGGACAGAGGAGCCTGGTAGGCTGCAGTCCATGGGGTAGTGAAGAGTCGGACACAACTGAGCGACTTCACTTTCACTTTTCACTTTCATGCCCTGGAGAAGAAAATGACAATCCACTCCAGTGTTCTTGCCTGGAGAATCCCAGGGACGGGGGAGCCTGGTGAGCTGCCGTCTACGCGGTCGCACAGAGTCGGACACGACTGAAGCACCTTAGCAGCAGCAGTGATTTTAGTGTGTGCTGCCACCTTCTGGAGAAGGCATTTATTTATCACCACATCACTCCTCAGTAGAAGGTGTATGTATGTTAGTCACTCAGTCGTGTCCAACTCTTTGCGACCCCAGGGACTGTAGCCCACTAGGTTCCTCTGTCCATGGAATTCTCCAGGCAAGAATACTGGAGTGGTTTGCCATTTCCTTCTCCAGGGGATCTTCCCAACCCAGGGATTGAACCCAGGTCTCCTGCATTGGAGGCAGATTCTTTACAGTCTAAGGCACCAGGGAAGTCCCAGTAGAGGGTATATCACAACCCAACTTACAGACGAGAAAACTGAGCCTCTGAGAGGCAAGTCACTCGACCCCAAACAAGGTCAAGCTCAAATCCACGTCTTCAACTTCAGTGTCTTTTTCAGAACTCCACTCATGATTAAGATGATGCTTCTCTCTCAAAAGCACAAACCTCATCCACAGCAGGATCACAGTAAAAGAACATCTAAATGGCTGCTCTGAAATCACGGAAGATTAGAAAGCTGGCCCAGCACCCTTGGCTAGATTTCCAGGGTCTGGCTGAGATCTCTGCGCAGCAGACAGCCTAGCTAATCCGACTGAGCTTTAATGAACTTGTTTCCTACCTCAGTGGAAAATATTCATTGTTTGTTCTCAGTCAATACAGACTTGCTGCATGGGCTTCTTTCTCCTCCAGACCCAGCCTAAATCTCTTACCATCAGACTCAAATGCCAGCTGGGTCTGGCAGCACCAAGGCCCCTCTTTCACCAGTTTATCCTTTTTATCTCCCTCAACCGGCCTGCAGCAGTGCTCTGCTTCTGAAGATAACAGAGCAAGGTCTGGGCATGCTGTCCCATCTCGGCAGAGACGAGGAATGCACCCAGCTCTCTCCACACCGCCCCTCAGATGTCAGACTGAGAGTTGAAAAGGCCCCAGAAGGGTCAGTCAGGCCCACAGAACTTTCACAGAAGTCAGGGTCAGTCACAAGCACTCAGCAACGCTGACGGGAAAGAGTCAAAGAAGAGAGTGTCATACTGAGTGACGTTAGCCAGACAGAGAAGGAGAAGTATGACATATGACACATACGACACAAATGAACTAATGTACCAAACAGAAACAGACTCAGGCTTCGAGAATGAGCTTGCAGTTGCCAGAGGGGGAAAGTTGAGGGGAAGGAATACTTAGGGAGTTTGAGACGGACACGTACACACTATTATATTTAAAGTAGATATCTAAAAAGGATGTACTGTATAGCACAGAGAACTCTGCTCAATGTTACGTGGCAGCCTGGAAGGGAGGGGAACTGGGGGGAGAATGCATACATATATATGCATGGCTGAGTCCTTTTGCTGTCCACCTGAAATGACCACAACATTGTTTGTTCATTGGCTGTATACCCCAGTACAAAATTAAAAGTTTAAAAATGAAAGAAGTAGAAGACACCATCACATCACTGCCAATGCCTGAGCCTCCACGAGTTTATAATCAGATGGGGCAGGAGGGAGGGCTGAGAGCAGTCGTTCTGGGCCTTCACTGTGTCTCTCCATCACTCGGCCCCAACCTGAGAGGCTGGTCCAGCTTGTCTGGGACAGGAATCGGCCAGTAGTGTTTGACATTAGTGTTTGAAAATGGAACCTGATAAAGGTCCTGGGACCTAACACCCTGTCCCCCACTTTACAATGCTCCTTCTGGTGGGGGGAGAGGTTGGGATGGAGGTCACAAACCTGAGAAACCCAGGATTTGCTCTTGGAGACAAGACTGGCTTCCTCAGGCCTCCCCCTTAAGTTGTTCAAAGGAGCAGTTCTAAAGCTCCTGTCTGGCATCTTTTTCTCAATGAGAAAATAACCTTGAGGCAGTAATTCCCAACCCTGAATATTCATTGGAAGGACTGATGCTGAAGCCGAAGCTCCAATACTTTGGCCACCAGATACAAAGAGCCAACTCATTGGAAAAGACCCTGATGCTAAAAAAGATTGAAGGCAGGAGAAGAGGATGACAGAGGATGAGAGGGTTAGATGGCATCATTGACTCAATGGACATGAGTCTGAGCAAACTGTAGGAGTTGATGATGGACAGGGAAGCCTGGTGTGCTGCAGTCAATGGGGTCACAAAGAGTTGGACATGACTGAGCGACTGAACATCAGTTTCCAACACCAGGTTTTCAAGTTAGTCTATGGTTGTCCAAAGCTTCTCAACCTTTTATTTCTATCTCTGTCTCCTCCACTAGGCTGCAAATACTATGAGGACAGAGAGCAGTTTTCTTTTTTTCTTTTTCTACTTTTTCTGTATCCCTACTGCCTAGTGTATAGGCCCTAACATTAAAAAACTTTAAAAGAAAAAAAACTTAACAAATGTGGAACACAAACATAAATGAATGCTTTTGTCTGCAGTGTCCCAAGTTCCAAAGTTACCCATCCAGCTTACTTCTTCAGTCTCTGAAAACCCCTCTCCTTCCAGCTTCTGCAACACTGCAACCTAGAACCTACTTTCTCAGCCTCTCACTAAACACCAGTCAGCTCTTGGCCTCATGGCTTAACCCCAGATATTAGTGAAGTCCTACAGGGAAATTTGCTCCTGGTCCTAAACATGAAATTGTACAAAATATTGGTCACTGACTTGTTTTCAAGACAAATACACATTTAAAATGCTCAGGGCTGGTGCACTGGGAAGACCCAGAGGGATGGGATGGATGGAGGTGGGAGGGGGGCTTCAGGATGGGGAACACATATACACCCATGGCTGATTCATGTCAATGTATGGCAAAACCACTACAATACAGTAAAATAATTAGCCTCCAATTAAAATAAATTTTTAAAAAATAAATAAATAAAATATATAAATAAAACCATGGCCTTGGTATATGTAGTTCAGTACTTTGAACGCTTTAGAGATGAGAGTCTATAAAAATTTCACAAGCAGTCTCCTTCAAAGAAGTGAGAGAGACTGTTCCATGATGGATGACTCTGAGATGCTAAAGTAATTCTCTGAAATTTTTCTGAAGTTTTTCCATGAGCCTCAAAACCAGTAAAACCTCATTTTCTCTTTGCATGAAACGGAAGACTCTTACCACCAAAAGGGTTGTAGTCATTTCAGAATTAGAAATACATAACCTGCTAGTCTCTCAGTTCAGTTCAGTCACTCAGTCATGTCTGACTTTTTGTGACCCCATGAACCGCAGCACACCAGGCCTCCCTGCCCATCACCAACTCCCGGAGTTTACCCAAACTCAAGTCCATTGAGTCGGTGATGCCATCCAACCATCTCATCCTCTGTCATTCCCTTCTCCTCCTGCCTTCAATCTTTCCCAGCAGCAGGGTCTTTTCAAATGAGTCAGCTCTTCACATCACGTGGCCAAAGTATTGGAGTTTCAGCTTCAACATCAGTCCTTCCAATGAACACCCAGGACTAATCTTAGGATGGACTGGTTGGATCTCCTTGCAGTCCAAGGGACTCTTAAGAGTCTTCTCCAACACCACAGTTCAAAAGCATCAATTCTTCGGTGCTCAGCTTTCTTTATAGTCCAACTCTCACATTCATACGTGACTACTGGAAAAACCATAGCCTTGACTAGACAGACCTTTGTTGACAAAGTAATGTCTCTATTGAACACCTATTATGCGCATGTGATATTTCTCCATACCCACAATTCATCACTGTGCTCACATTATCTTCCAGACAAAACTAAATTCTTTGGGAAAACCTGAGTTTTTCTCATAGTTCTTTCTGATGCTCCAAAGCTCAAGGCTAGCCCTGAATAGTCATACAATACAAACTGATGACTTCTGATTCCTCCCTGTGTCTTAGAATAAGAATAAAATAGAATAAAAGAGCACCTAATTTCTCAAATGATAATTTACCCACAAAATAGCAAAATCAGAGGATATTAATCACATATACTTGCAAGTATCATTAAAACATCTCTGTAAAGTCAGGTTTACCACAAGCAGTCAAATTATACAAAACCTTTATAAATTAAATCAGGAAAAGCAGAACAACGCCAGACTCCTATTAGTTAAATTTCAAATTAGTAATCATTCACTGGGACCTACCAAATGCCAGGGACACAGCTCACAGCCTAGAGTGGGAGTCACAAAAAATAATAATTTTATAGCAACGTAGCAAGGACTATTAAACATCCCAGTGTTCATTGTAGCACTATTTACCATAGCCAAGACCTGGAAGCAACCTAAATGTCCATCTACAGAGGAATGGATAAGGAAGATGTGGTACAAATATCCAGTGGGATACTACTCAGTCATAAAAAGGAATGAAATAATGCCATTTATAGTAACATGGATGGACCTAGAGATTATCATATTAAGTGAAGTCAGAGAAAGACAAATATCATATGATATCATTTACATGCAGAATCTAAGAAAAAAATACAAATGAACAGATTTCCAAAACAGAAAGGGACACATGGACATAGAAAGCAAACTTAAGGTTACCAAAGGGGAAAAGTGGGGAGGGATAAATCAGGAATTCGGGATTAACAGTGCACACTACTATATATAACATAGATAAACAGCAAGGACTTACTATATAGCCTGGGCACTTAGCTGGCTGCTTCTGGAAGATATGGTGGTGCTTAATTTACTCAATATCCCCATTTTACATGTGGAAGGGACATGTTCCCTGTTTACATATGGAAAATTGAAGCTCACAAAGTCTATTCAGCTTACTCAAAGTTACACTTCCAGGAATATTTCACAGAGATTTGAGCTCGGTCCTTATGACTCCAAACCTAACCACACTACCTCCAAAGGGGTGAACTGATTGCTGTGTGAGGGCTTCCATTTTGAGCTAATTCTTCGAATTAGCAACTATTGGGACTTCCAAGCAATCTAGTGGTCAAGACTCCATGCTTTAATGTGGGTGGTATGGGTTCAATCCCTGGAGGCTACTATGGGTTCAGTCTAAGATCCCACATGCCGCTCATGGTGTGGCCAAAACATATAAATAAATAAATAAAAATTTTAAAATAAATAAATAAATAAGCAACTATGGACTTCAAGGCATCGTGCTCATAAGCAATTCACAACAGTGACATGATAGCAGCAGGAACTGAGGACAGACATAAGCCAGGCTGGGGGCGCTCTGGTAGGATTCTAGTTACAATTGCATTCGGGGTTTGAAGGCCTCTGCGCACCCTGTAAAAGAGTGTGGCAGCTGTGGGCAGCTTTCTACCTGTGGGGTACGGTAGGCTGGTTACACTGATGGCATAATTAATGCTTTCTGAGTCTCCATGCTCCATGCAATGTAATTTATGGCTCTTCCCATCACAATCTGAAACCTGCACCTTGACTAACAGAACACAACAGATGGGATGGTGCCCTCATTCCAAGCCTGGCCCCCAGGAGGCCTTACATATTTTCACTCTTTTCTTCTGGAACCCTCCGTGACCATGAGAATAAACTGGACTAGCCTGCTAGAGGATGAGACAACATGGAGGAGTCACCACATATTTCAACAAAGCCTATGGAAGCCCAGCTAAAATCAGCGGGGCTGCACATTCAACCCAAAGCTGATCAAGGTCACATGAGTCAGCCAAGGGAAGACCAGAAGGATTACCAGCTGATGCACAAACCATAAGCAGTAGGAAATGCTTATTGTTTTAAGCTAACTTTGGGGTGGCTTGTTATGCAGCAATAGCAATACGGCATATTATGCCATTGGCATAAAGGCATAAAGCATCCAGCATAAAGAAACAGCTGTTTCTCTAGGGTCAGAATGGCTTAGCTTGGTGATGGAGGCTATTGGGGGCTTCCCTGGTGGCTCAGTAGTAAAGAATCCCCCTGCCAATGCAGGAGACTCAGGTCCGATTCTTCAGTTGGGAAGATGCCCCTGGAGAAGGAAATTCCAATATTCTTGCCTGGGAAATCCCTTGGACAGAGGAGCCTGCTGTGTTATAGTCCACAGGGTCACAGAAGAGTCAGACGTGACTGCGCGACTAAACAAGAGGTTTGCCGACAGGCCTACAAGGTCTGTGTTTGCTGGGCTTCAAGACCTAAGAGAGAGCCCAGTGTCTCCAACAGAGACAATGGTTTATTGGATGGAGGAGCTTACGTGGCTGAAGCAAGGTCCTGAAGCAACACCCCACAGCATGTAGATGGCTGATGGAGAGGGATGGAGGGCAGAACTTGGCGGCACTCTTCACTCCCAGTGCGGGGAGGCAAGGGGGAGGCAAGATTGCCAGTAATAGAGGGGCTTTATGTCAGGTGGGCTCATTAGTTACCAGGGAAACCGGCAAAGGGGCGTGCCCCTCACCACCCCTTTGATGCGAACAATGACCAGCTGGGGCCTGAGGCAAATACAGAGGTACACAGGAAGGTGAGTCCGGTGAGTAAGATAAGAGTGAAGCAGGCGCTGGTTCAACAGGAGATGGGCAGAGAGCAAGAGAAGAGCCATCTCGAGTGGCCTGAACATACACAGGCTAAGTGTCATCTTCCTGGCTCCACATCAGAATGAAATCCATCTCTAAAAAAATGTGCAGTTTCTCATTTCTTCTCCTAAGAAACATTAGTATTATGAATGCATAAATGCACTGTTTACCAGTTAATAGATATGCTTTTCCCCTTATTATCCTGCCAGTTAAGCACAAAGCGATGCACAGCCAGTCTGTCTCATCACTAACCCATCACATGTTCTATTAACTATTGAGTTCAATTCACTCTGGTGCCCTGCTCAGTCTGTAGTCCACTGAAGAGGCCAAGCACAAAGACCCTCACAGTGCTTTTGAAACATATGCAAAGTCAGCTCTGCCCAACTCATCTGCAAGTAATGAGAAGGATCTCACCTACTAGACAGAGGTCAGAAGCCAACAGCTCTTCCCTCAGGCAAGAAGCAGTCACTCCGTTCCAGCTCCCTGCAGAATCCTAGGTGTTCTTCCCTGGAACATTCTTGTAGACCCCCAGAGCACACAGCAGCCCTCTGATCTTTGGTAGATGCTCTTGTTTTCTGAGTTGACATTATTTTCCATTTATTGAATTTCAATAATGTGCTGAGCACATTCTGGGAACAAGCATTGGGTGCAAATCCTGACCAGAAGTCTGGTCATATAACTAAGATGAGCTTCCAAGAAGTGCTATCCTTCCAAAAATTCAGAACAAATGGAACAGACAGTAATGGCCCCAGTACTTGGACCCTCAGGTAAACAGAGATGCAAAACGTGAAATAGAAGTTTTAGCTGAAGCACCAGAACTAAAGAATGCCGCATTCTAAAGTGGACCTGAGGCCATCCTGTGTGGGATTTACATTCAAGGTTACCAGAGTTCAGTCTTGAGACTGGCTCCAAACCCTCTCATATCTCACACCCAGGCTTCTTTCACATAAGAAGAGGAGGATTGGAAACAGGGGACGTATTTATGAGAGCCCTATTGGTGTGCTATGTCAAAATACCTCTTCAGGGGTTTCTCGCTTCAAGCCTAAGGAAAGGGGCCATGCAAGACCACTTGGAGAGTCTGACATGTGTCCTCTGGTGGGGCTGCTTGGAGGGCAGAGCCAAGGACGAGGGTGTATCGGCACTGGAAAGACACCTGAGCGCCGGGTTGAGGACTGGACGCGGGTCACTCCAAGACCTGAGCGCCGGGCTGAGGACTGGACGTGGGTCACTCCAAGAGAGGCCCTCTTAGGTGCTCCTGGATGGCTGCCAAGAGGGGCAGAATGAGGCTGGAAGCACTGCAGGTTCCTCGGGCTGAGCCGGAGGGAGCAACGAACCACACCGAGAGCACTGCCCTCGCTAAGAGAATGCACAGTGGCGAGATTGCTGGGCTTTGGGGTGATTGGAGGCAGGTGGGGATGCGGAGGCCTCTGAAGAACAGACAAAACTGGGAATAAGGAAAAGAGTCCACTTGGAACACCTGCCGGACCTAAGGACCAAAATGCCAGCTCCTGATGATGTTACTCAAGCTCCAACTTTCCCGGCCTCTTCTCTTCTCCTCCCTCTGCTGCTACCCTGGACGGTCAGAAACCAAGGTTAGCAAGATGGACAAGGGACAAAATGTAAGGCCAGGGTGAGTGAAAGAGACCAAAGCAAGAGAAAGGCTGCAGTGGGTCCTGGTGGAGAAATACATGAAATTTATTCTTGCGGTCCCTGGGGGCCTGGAGTCCAAAGACAGTGTCATTGGGTCAGAACTGAGGGGTCTGTCGGCAAGGCCACACTTCCTCTGGGGGTCTAGGAGAGAATCAGCTCCTGCTTCTTCCACCTGCTGGAGGCAGTCAGCACTCCTTGCCTCGTGCTGCCTCATTCCAGCCTCAGGCTCCATGCTCCCATCACCCTTTCCTCTTCTGTCTGTGGAATAAAATCTCCCTCTATTTCCCTCCTATGAGGATACATGTGGTCAATTTAGGGCTCAACCTGTTTATCCAAGATAATTTCTTCACCCCAGTATCCTTAGTTTAACCACATCTTTGATTCTATATGTTAATATGCACCATTTACCATACAGGGTAGCATTCACAGAGTCTAGGGATTAGAACATCTTTTGAGGGAAGTGTTAAGGAAATTAAAGAAGGTGTTTAAGGTGGGGTTAGCATCTGAGTAACCTGAGGCACAGAGAGGTTAAGTAACTTTCCTAAGATCACACAGCTGAATACCAGGTAAGTTAGGCCTTGAAGAAGCTAAGCCTCCTGACTTGCAGTCAAAAGCTTTGCTTCCTATCATATATCACACACACTAATGGCATTGGGATCCTTTGCATTCTATAACTATTTTCAACTTTTATTCAAGCATCATATAATAGTTTCCTTAAAAAATCTTCATTCAGAGTCTTCTAGGAAAACATGAAAGAAAGGAGATTCCTTCAAATTCAGCTCACTGGGGTTCACATCCATTCCTACTCCTATACTGTGGAGAGAGCTCACAGGCCAAAAAATAAAAGATGGGGTTTCTTTTTAGGAGGAGAAGAGCTGGAGGTATAATAAAACACCACCAAACGGAGTTCACAGAGTCTGTGCAGAAAGTATTCAGTGAGTGTCTCTTTCCAATAGAACCTCATCCACTCGTTTACCACAAAATTGCCAAGTGGAAGGGCCAGCAGGCAGATGTTTTCAGCCTCCCCTCTTATGTCAATGTAATGTAAGGCAGTGCTGACTGTGGGTCCTCGTGCCTCAGATGTGTGAGTCGTAGTCTGGATTGAAAGCCCAGTGCTGGTGAAGGATGAGGACAATTATCAACAGTTGGAGAAGTCCCTAAAGCACCCCCTCACCAAACCTTTATGGGGCAGAAACTTCTCACCTGTGTGTTTCCACAAGCCCTTTGTTAACTTGGAGCCATGCTCCATGGAGTGGTAATACAGCAACTCATCAGAGGCGATGCAGGAATTCAAGAGCCCAAGAGAATGGAACAGAGGCATCAGCGAGTTTGTGTCCATAGTGGGTTTGGAGTAGAAAAAAGAAGAAGGGTCTATGGGGGGAGCTGTGAGGGGAGGGTTGGCTCCTGGAGGCCACCTCTTTGGAATCCAGGGGACAGTGAGGGAAGATGAATGGACTGAGGTGACATAAGATTCACAGAATGTTGCAGGGATCAGAGCACCAAAATTAGAGTGGGGAAGCTTCATTTCCTTGACAGTTTTACATCGGGTGATCACAAAGAAAAGCCAAAGATGGTTTAGAATGCTTGAAAAGCTCTTGTCTCAGACATCATGAGCCCAGTGGGCTTTGCAATCTGTGCTCGTTTAAAAACCAGTGGCTGTCAATATGCTAAATGCTAAAAATATGTCCATTCCCCCTTCTCCATCATATAGACCTGAAAATATTGAAGCAATAAGGGTGTTTCCACCTCTGCCTCCCACTTAGTGTCAATTCAAAGGTGAAATTGTTATAATTAGCCCTTTTCAAATGATCTTGACTTTCTTCTATCATCTTCCAAATTCAGGAGCACAAAATCTGTTGAAAGGGAACTTGGCTCTCTCAAAACTCTTGTCAGCTAATTATATCCTTGAGTTGAGCAAATCTTTGTTGCTTTTCTCTTCTTGAAATCAGAAAAATTGCTCCTTCTCTTCCTAGGGTGCAGATGGGGGTAGTTACTCTTCCTGGATGTTCCACTCAATCCTGATCTCTGAGATCTCCAGACTGACTAACAAAAAAGGGAAATCTTTGCTTTCATTGATTTTGTACAGTTTCAACCCAACACTGGGGACCCGACCCTCACACACAGCCAAAAGTGTTTGTTTAACAGTAGCAGTAAAAAACATCTGAGCTGACTTGGACCAGTGATAGCTCTTACCTCAGTGCTGAGTTCACTCTTTTTATAGTAGCAACGAAGTCCTGCTCATTGGGGCCACTGGTTCCTTTGCTGACCTGTCCCCTATTGTCCTATTTTCCATGTCAGTTTCCAGCATAAAGTCAATGACAGCCAACCTTATAGCCTTTGCAGGTCAGACTGCAGTTACCTTTCAACAGCCACACTGGGAATTTGCTGCAGTCACTTCAGGCAGAAGACGAACCTTGTTTAGCATTTTAGCCCCACCATTGGATCACTTTGCTGTATATCTGAAAGTAACACAATATTGTAGATCAACTATACTTCAATTTTTTAAAAAGGAATACTATATAGGCTAGATCTATCACTGAAGAGTTTGACATGCTCTGTCAACATCATCTGGTCAAACCTCTGGCATCTTGAGTAGGAAAGAGGACACAGTAATGGTGGATGCAATCTTCTCAAAAACAGAGAACAGAGGCTCTCTGACTTCCATCCTGTGAGGATACTGAACCCTGGAGGTCCACCGTATGCCTCCCTGGACTGTCTTTTTTCTGCTCATCATTACTGTTTTCAGCCATTCCAGTTAACCCTCAAGGAGCAGGATCAACAGACTCCCCAAGAGTAATCCCATAGCTTAGCAGTGATCCATAGGCTCAGGGCAGCGGATATGGGGACTTCTGCTGCTGCCACCCCAGATGGTAAGCAAATGTCTGCAATGGCCTTAAACATGTGAGTGTCACAGGCTTTTGGAAGAATAAGAAATGAGAACAAATCTGTCTTTAAAATGCTGGGAGACACACAGTGACAACAGTGGAAAGAGAACATATTAATGTTAATACATCCTGCAGTGTGGGTTGGATAATGATGAGAACCTGGAATTAAGGAGACGAAATCTAGGCTCTGGTCCTTGCTCTGCCTTCCTCTGGCTGGGCAGATGGTGAATGCATTGCTTTACCTCTTCATCCCCTCCTCGGTGTAGGAAGGCCTTGGCCTAGATGGTCTCTAGGATTCTTCCAGACTGAACTTTCTGCAAATCTGTGATTCTAGTTTTAATTACTAGTCAAGGTGAGAAGCCCATGAGAACAACTTTCTGGAATCCATATGATACCTTTCTACTCCCAAGGGATCCAGCCACAGTAGTTGGGCATTTCTAGGTGTGAGGGCCACCTGGGGAAGAAAGTATCAACGAAGCCTCCCCCCAGGGGCCGATGCCTGTGCTGTCCTCTCTCACAATCCTGGAACCAGCAGGGCAGGAGGAAAACCCCTCCAGACACAGTCAAACATGAGGGTGAGCAAGTGGGTCGATCTCTGCACCTTCCAATGGGACCACAATCTGAACAGACCCATCATACCAAGAGTTTTTACAAAGTAAAGAAATTCGGGCACTGAGTCACCAGAGCCTCTTGGAGGTGAGAAGGCCCCCCTGCATACACTTTCTGTTAGTCAAAAGGAATTAAATAGTAGGAGTTCCCCTGATCACTCCCTCTGTGGCCTTCCACTCTCAAGACCTGAGTTTCAGAAAGCAGGAAGGGCAGCTGCTCCTCTGTGAGTGAGCAGAGCGGCTCTTAACCTCTGCAGGCAGGATAGTGTGGGAGGGGAAACAGATGTCACAACCCAGAGAGACCACGGAAGATTTCATTCTGAAGCAACAACCCCCTTTGTCCCCTTTTGGGGTCAGAGGCTGGCCCCATAAGTCAGCAGTAGATTTGGCATTACACACATTCCACTCCTGATAAAACAGTAGTTTAAGTAAATTGAAATATTAATTAAGCTTCAGTGTAGTACTTCAGCACAAGTGACCTCCGAAAAGTGGAACAACTGTTGTGTATAAACCCTAATAATGGCCCCGGTTAACGGCTCCACTTCCAACTCTAGAGAACTATCATGGTTCATCACCACTCTTTCCCATTCTAGGAGCTCTCCTGAGCTTTATTTTCAGTCAAGAACTGAAGCCCTGTCTAATGGCTTCAGCACATAAATTTCTTAAAATTTTAAGTGTTTTCACATCTGATTTAGAAAAAGTATTTCCCCATGATCTTCACCTAAAAACATGACCACACGTGGATACCGTGTTTTATGTTCAACGTGTGCTTCCCAACAGGCTGTCTCAGAGGACGCTCAGAAGAGCAGACCCTCCTCCATTATCCCATGTTACAATGCAGAACCCACCTCTGTGAGGCCCGGTGGCCCGTCCCAGCCCAGCTTCCTGCTTATTTTGCTCTAAGGTTACCTTTGTAGAACTTTAACTCTCTTCCTGTCCCCTGAGGAAATCCTGGGATGGCTTTGCCAAAACGTCCCATAACCAGCATGAATATATGCTTACTTCTGAGAGCTTCAGGCTAAGAAGAAAGCTGTGTTCACGATCAACTTCCCTTTTGAAACTTGAAGAAAGCTGATAGAAATTCATGATAATATAACAGGGACTTTTGACTGACCAAACATTACTATAATTATTATTTTCTGAAAGGGGATTTTTAAAAAGCAAGAATCAGCAGAACTTCTTGAAATTTCTGTGTCGTAGCCTGGTTGGACCAGCTCTCCACCAAACTGCCAGGCAGCAGGGCCCCTATTCAATCTTCTGCTGTCTCTCAACTCTCATCTCTCCTAGAAGTGGGGCTCCTCCTGCCCACTGAGCCTCCACAAAGGCTTCCCCACTTCATCAAAACCTGAAAAAGAGCTGAATTAATCTGCCATTGGCCTTTTGGTGTGAACATCTTGCTTACTTCTTTATCTCTTCTGAGTGTTTTTCATAAACTTTTTTCTAATATTGAATAAAAGGAAGATTTTTTTCTGTTGTTAATAAACTTTTAGCATTGGAAGGAGTTGGAGCATTTGGAGGGGTCAGGAGAAGGGGTATAGGAGCTTCCCAGGCCCCGGGAGGTGTTCCTTGTCTGAGAAAGGAATCTCAGTACACACACCCTGCCTCTGACCCAGAGTTGAATGGCACCCAACAAAACCAACACGAAATCACCCCAGTTATTCAGACGACGGATGTTAACATCCCATTTCAAATTTCGCTTTTGTCTGAACTGCAGAAATTCTTGGTGTGTAAATGCACATGTACATGTATGGAGCATCACACGTGTGTGTGCATGTGCAAATACACATGTACATGGAGATGCAGAATTTTGCAATGTACAAAGCTTAAGCTTAACTGTTGTTGGGTATGATAATTACTTATGGGTGAAGAGGCTTCCTGGGTGGCTCAGTAAAGAATTCACCTGCAATGCAGGAGACCTGGGTTTGATCCCTGGATTGGGAAGATCCCCTGGGGGAGGGCATGGTAACCCACTCCAGTATTCTTGCCTGGAGAATCCCCATGGACAGAGGAGCCTGGCGGGCTACAGTTCATGGGGTGACAAAAGAGTTGGACATGACTGAGCAACTAAACACAGCACAGCATGGGTGAAGAACCTGAGAGGAAAGGGAGGCAGTGTGGTATCTTCAAGCCTTGAGAACAAGTCCCTGTGAAATAAGAGAGACAGGTCATCCAGAGCCCCCAAGGCGGTTTGCAGCCTGCCAACTTCCAATCTCTGGCCCTTTTAAGCTCAGTGGTTCTCAGGGTCTCACCAACAGACTTTAGTCTTTTTCATGTGGGTCACAATTAGCATAGACTGTTATTCTATTTGCAGATTATTAGATTAGGAAATTGTCAGTTTACTGAATTAGCTTACTCTTCCTTGGTCCCTAAGGAAGGACCAAGGAATATGTTCAGCCCTTGAGGGAACGTGCTTAGGCTCCTTTTCTACCCTACACCTCATTGCTCCATGTGACAGCTTTTCTAATGTGTTGATGTGGCAGGGCTACAGTCCCACTTATTCAATCAAACATTAATCTAGGTGTTGCTGTGAATGTATTTTGAAGATGCAGTTGAAATCTCTAATCGATTGACTCTGGTAGAGGGGATGATCCTGCAGAATCTGGGTGGGCCTGAGCAATGAGTCAAAAGACCTCCAAGGCAGAGCTGAGACTTTCCCCCAAAGAGAAACATTTCATTCTGTGAATTCCACTTGTGATCTTGCAATCCTGGATCCTGCCCTATGGATCACAGACTTGCTTTGCCAGCCCCAATTATAGAAGGTAATTCCTCATATTAAATAAGTAGATAGATGGATAGGTAGATACATACACACACAGACATAGATACAGATATAGTTTTACAGACACATAACTATATAGGTATAGAGCTCCTACTGGTTCTGCTTCTTTAATACAGATTTTGGTTCCAGAAGTGAAGTATGAACACAAGACATGGTGAAGCCCTGATGAACATATCCAGGTCTCCCTAATGTCCACAACTGTGAAACTTAAAGCAAATTGTGATGACCCACAGGGGGAGGATAGGGAGAGGAAAGAATACTTACAGCTGATTCCTGTTGTTGCACAGCAGAAATCAATACAGCATTGTAAAGCAATTATCCTCCAATTTAAAATAAATTAAAAAAAAATAAAGTAAAGACAAAAGTGAGAATAAAGAAGAGGAAAACAGCCTCATTATCAACCCTCCCTGGGACTGAAAGCAAGGTTGGGGATGATTTATATAAAGGCTAAGCGACAGTGTAAAGAGAAAGCAACACAAATCCTTCAGCTATTTTTCCTAAGCTTCCAAATCCTAAAAATGTAGAGTGCTCTTCCTCTCAGGAAAGAAAAGGATTGCCTTCCTTAAAATGCCAGTACATTTCATAATAATAAGTTGAATCCTAACCAATAGAATCATTCTTCAACTGAAGGAAGAGACATGATCACTGTTTGGAAGTCTCTGCCATCTGGCAGGTGAAGATCTGATGACGGAGTCCCCTGGCTTTGTGTGCCTGCCTTTCCCATCATAACCACTGTGAGGTGTCTGGCATATGTCTTCCTGGTTCTGCCTCTCCATTCCCATTAGTTCAGTTCAGTTCAGTCACTCAGTCTTGTCCAACTCTTTGCGACCCCAAGGACTACAGCACACCAGGCTTCCCTGTCCATCACCAACTCCAGAGCTTGCTATAATGATGCCCAAATCCATGGTCCTGGAAGGTCATTCGCCAACAGGTTTTTATTGACACCAGCTTTCTCCAGGCTCTTCTTGGTGCTGGAGATGTTATTATCCTCGAGAGCTTGCTTTGTAGTTGGAGAAAATTTTTTGGTGTTTATTTATACACATATATATTTACCATACCTCTTTATTTTAATATATGAATAAGTTGGACTTCCCTGGCGGTTCAGTGGTTGGGAGTCTGTCTGTCAACGCAGAGGACACAGATTCGATCCCTCATCGAGGAAGATTCCACATGCTGCTGGGCCACTAAGCCTGTGAACTGCAGCTGCTGAGCCCACACGCCATGCTCTGCAATAAGAGAGGCCAACACACCATGACTAGAGAGTATCCCCCACTTGCCACCACTAGAGAAAGCCTGTGCTCAGCGACAAAGACCCAGCACAGCCAAAAAATGTGTGTGTGTGTGTGAATCAGTAAGTAAGTAATTTCAGGATCTAGAAAAGAATATGATGAAATGAAGTTGGGTCAGGGGGTAGAAGTGATAGGGGTGCAGAGAGACCACAGGGTGGACTCCCTAAGGAGCTAAGACCTGGAGGATAAGGTGGAAGGAACTGAGTGGAGCTCTGGAGTGTGGAAGATTGTGAAAGCAGTCACAGAAGCTAATGGGATGCTAGCAAACGAGAGGCAGCAGCTTGAAAAGTGCGTGTATGCTCCGAGGAAACCAGATCTGAAAGAGACAAGTGCACCCCAATGTTCATCGCAGCACTGTTTATAATAGCCAGGACATGGAAGCAACCTAGATGCCCATCAGCAGACGAATGGATAAGGAAGCTGTGGTATATATACACCATGGAATATTACTCAGCCATTAAAAAGAATTTATTTGAACCAGTTCTAATGAGATGGATGAAACTGGAGCCTATTATACAGAGTGAAGTAAGCCAGAAAGATAAAGACCAATACAGTATACTAATGCATATATATGGAATTTAGAAAGATGGTAATGATAACCCTATATGCAAAACAGAAAAAGAGACACAGAAGTACAGAACAGACTTTTAGACTCTGTGGGAGAAGGCAAGGGTGGGATGTTTCGAGAGAACAGCATCGAAACATGTATATTATCTATGGTGAAACAGATCACCAGCCCAGGTTGAATGCATGAGACAAGTGCTCGGGCCTGGTGCACCGGGAAGACCCAGAGGGATCGGGTAGAGAGGGAGGTGGGAGGGGGGATCGGGATGGGGAATACATGTAAATCCATGGCTGATTCATGTCAATGTATGACAAAACCCACTACAATATTGTAAAGTAATTAACCTCCAACTAATAAAAATAAATGAAAAAAAAAAAAAAAGAAAAGTGCGTATATGCTGGGCTCACTGTCTCGTGACTCCTGGAAGTTTGTGACTGCCAGCATGTGAAGACAACAGGACCAGCTAAATAAAATGGATGTTATTTTGAACTATTAGGTTGTGGGTGTTGGTTACATAGCAAACGCTCACTGATACATGGGGGTACTCACCTACTAAACTCAAGATGGGATCTAGGGAAATTCATGAAGCCCGCTGTCTCCCTCAGCATTGAGCTTTATCTGCACCTCCGTGAGTGCCTCCTCTTGCTCCTGACTCACTCTTAGGAGGCAGTTCTCTAGGGGTGGCTGGTGTTTCTGTGTATCTTGCAAACAGAGGCACAGACTGCCTTTGTTCTAGAATACCTTTTCAAGGATTTTTGTTAGGGAACAACCTTGGGAGACAGAGAGTGTGTGGCCCTTTGGCACCCAAGATTAGCATGCTTACTGCCCTCAGTAAAAGATGAGAGTTCCGTAAGCTCCGAGGTCCTCTCCTATATGCACACATGTCACCGTGTCCTGTTTGCATCGCATGATGAGAACTGAGGCTTGGAGAGAGTGTACAAGAAATCACTGATATTCTGGCCACCACTAATGCTGTGAGTAAGCAAGTTCTTTGTCTCTCATGCAGGAATTTCCAGCCTCTGCTGGCATCCACACAAATGTGGCCAACTAATTCATTAACTTGCAAGAGGACAAAATCTCAGACTGTTTACAGTTCCTGATACCAATTAATCAAAATTCCTGTATGTAAAACTATCAGCCAAACTCACATACGGAATGCTTCTGAGCATCTATAAAGGTCCATTTCTCTGCAAATTTCCCTGGAAAAACACATAATGAGTCTGCTTCCAGGAACTCCAGGGCAGTGACATCTGTGTACACCCTTCTTTTTCCTTAAAAGGACACAAGATAAAAGCATGAGGCCAAATTCATTTTTTAAATCATTAAAGAAAGAAGAAATGGAGGTCTAGATACAGATACGCGAGGAACACAGAGCTCTAAAGGCAAAAGAAGAATATAGCTGTCTGTCCACTTCCTGCTTTTTCTTTCCACCCTGCCCCCAGCACACAGCAAAAAGGAAGCTGACCTAAGCTGTCTTGTGTACAAACTCCATCACAGGGGCACATGGAGTCAGAAATCAGTGAAGACAGAAAACTTTATTATAACAACATGAGAAAAGCAACCACAGCCCTCACTCCATTGGCTACTTACACATGTATCCTAGCATCTTAACATAATTCACATCTCCATTTTCAGAGCAAGAGAGACATATATTTATTCCTACCCCCAGTGTCCTCAGTTCAGTGTTTCTACCAGGAAGCTGTGTCTGTCCATTTAACACATTTTCAGGTTTGTCAGATAAGCCATTGCTCTTAGACTAGAACATTGTGAGGGGAAGCTAATGGAGGAAAGATGCTGAGGCTCTGGGGAGAATCCACTTAGGGCATCAGTTAAGTGTCTGCTGAGACATCCTATAGCGGAGCAGTTACTGAACCAGAGTAGAGCTGAGCACCTGAGCTTCCAGACAGCGTCCTTGTCTCTTTAGCTCTTGTCTTTGGGTAAGTGTTTGGAAGCCAACAAATTTTTCCCACAAGGTTCAGATTTTGCAAGACGTGATTCACCCACATGCTCCATCAGCCATAAGGTAGTAACTCCTCTAAGTATATGTAAAGTGGCGATTTTCAACCCTGACTGCTCAACAGAAACTCCTAGGGAGCTCTTGTGAAAATACTGATTTCTGTAGGCCCACCCCAGGACACTAAAGTTAGAATCACAGAGGGAGCCAAGAATGTAAACCTTGTTAGTGCATGACAGTAAAGTAGAGCTCTGGGCATAAAAATATCAAACCAAATGCTTTGCTCCCCGATCTATCGGTTCTAGAGAGGGAGTTAGAGCGGGTTTTGAAATATTTATTTATTTAGCCTGAGTTAGGAAACAAACTCTCATTCACTCCCTCATTCATTAAATAAACACTTGTTGATCACCTGGTAAATGTCACATACACTCTCAAGGTGTCGCAGACCCAGGGAAGACAGACCGGAGGGGCAGCAACTTCAGGACCCCGGAGGCGAGAGCAGGATGCTACAGAGCACGACAGCGGGGCTCCCACAGGTCAGCTGTCTTTCTTCTCCAGCCCATCTCAGCCCTCACCTCTGCACCCCAATCCTGATGCCCCTGCAACCGTGAGGTCCAGAGTGGAAGGGGACTGTGATCACTCGCAATCACTTACCAAACCCAGACAGTGCTTTTAATAAATCTTGTGAGCTCCTAAATAGCCTTTTCCTGTCTGATTCAAAACAGATTTTCAGAAAGAACAGGAAAAAACAACTGACATTCCTAAACCCCAAGGTTACAGGGAAATTCGGAAGTGACACATTCTCAGTGGGTTTCAAGCTAGAGAACAGGCTGATGAAATGGGCCCTGGGCATCCTGTGCCAGAGGAAGCCAGTGCCCCGGCAGAACCTTTTATGGAGAAGTCTCTGACCAGAGCCAAGGTGCCAAGGACCACAAACAAACCGGGGCTGCGGAAGACGAGTGTGCGCTTAGGCCCTTTACTACAAAATACAGGGGTGGGGGCAGTGAGGGGGAACTTGTTCTCAGCATGGGGTAGTAGTCACACCTACACTATCAGAGAATATACTCTGTCTTCTTTTTTTCCATAGTCTTATCAACCACCCCCCACAAAATGAGCCAGACAGCCAGACTTCTGTTCTGGGAATGCTGAATAATGCAGTTCACCCTTTCTTTTTTCAGGAATAAGTACTGCTGTGTGTGCCTTTCATCCTGTGTTGTGATGAAGAGGCAAACTGCACTTGAACATCAGCTCCATGACTTGATAGCTGGATATCTTAGGAAAGGAACTTCTCCTGACACTTACGTCCCTTACGTCTGTAAGCTGCCAACAATGATCACAGTACTCTTGCAGAGACTGAATGGGATGATACATGGAAAACCCTTAGTTCAGTGTCTGGCACACAGTAGGTATTCAGAAAGAGCGGCTATCAGTGTCTCTACACTTGGGAGGGAACAAATTTTAATTCCAGGCTTCTGGGAAAATTTTAATTCCTGGCTTCCTGCAGCAGGATCCTACATGTTTTTCCTTATCTAATAAAGAAAAAAGAAGAAGCCTGCATTTAATAAACAATATCTCCCAGATCAGCCCCGTGTGATGGGTACTGAGCAGATACGGGACAGATTCTAGAAGATGACTCACCAGAACCCCACTCTCTCACACACTGTGAGCTCGGAAAATGTCTAATATCCTTTTGCTACATATCAATGTAGACTCTTTGACATTATCACTTTTAAGCCAAATGGTAAAAATAAGACTTCCTCTCAAGTTAGAAAATGTTCCTTTATTTTAAAACCCTTTTCCAGAGTCAGGCCCATCAGTGTGAATTGAGGGAAAGAGAGGGGAGGTGAGTGATGAGGCTAAGGATTCCTGAAAAGCATCAGACACGAGGAGAAGGGGCGGAGGTGCACCAAATTGGGTGCAGCTGGGACCTAGGTCCTCTGGGCTCAGGGACAAGGTGAGGGGAGCCAGCACCCAACTGTGGGAGTTTCACATGACACATGCTCAAATAAGGGCCAGCATCCATTTCTTCCCATCTTTGGCATGGCTCCTCTGGGTGCAGAAGGATTATCACGGAGAGCAGCTTTCACAGGGCCTTCCAACAGCTTACTGAGTGGCCAGAAATGAAGCTCTTGTGTCCTCGGTTCCCAAGATAAATGGAGCCATTTGTACCCATGGAGCAGGCATCACGTGGAAGCAAAACTGGGTGTGGGAAGCACCCTCTCTCCATCTTTCATGTTAACCTTCTCTTCAGTACTGACTAGGGAGTGGGTGCCTTAAGAGATTCCTCTTTTTCCTGCCTTCTCTTAGTCAGTTGCCCATATTTCAAGCACTGAGCTAACTCTGCATTTTCTTTTAAAAACAAGAGGCTAGTTTAGGCAACCTACTCCAGTATTCTTGCCTGGGAAATCCCATGGACAGAGGAGCCTAGTGGGCCACAGTCCAAGGGGTTGCAAAGAGGAAGACAGACTAAGCAACTAAACAACAGCAACTTTAGAACTAGTTATCACTTCAAAATGACATGGAGACACTCAACTAGTCTGACATATTCTTGACCCCACCAGAAATGCAAACAAAAGAGAGATATTGAAGAACCAAGAGACAGAAAGAATAAAGTGTCCTTATCTCTATCATAAGCAGGACCATTATAACTGGAAAATTAATTTGAAGAAATTGAGGTAAGTCATGAAAAGATACATTTTTATCATAAATGTGTTATTTTAGTTTAAGATATAGAATTGCAGATCAATCCACCATGGTCTTCCCACTGGATACCGGTCCATTAATTCAAGCTTCCCATTGTCCTTCTTGTAAGAAACATATTTACGACACATCACTCTGCTGCAAACTGCCACCTCTGGACCCAAATACATCCTCTCATTTTAGAGGATAAAAGGATTTTAACTCAACATGTTTTTGCCCCAAAACCATACATTTCCCGGTCTCTCTTATAGCCAGACATGGCCATGTGACTGAGTTTTTGTCAATGCAGAGTTGGTAGAAGTGAGGGTGCATCTTGTGACTGATGCCTTTGGATATAGGTTATGCCTCTTCATACCCTCTGTCCTCTTCTGATTCCAAAACCAGTGACATGTTTTTTTTCCCATTTAGGTAACAAAGAGGCCTTGGGGGTCAGCAAAACAAAATGATGAACATTCTGGATCCTTGAATGACTGCACAGACCAACTTCTCTCTGACCTAGAATTTCTACCTCGGATTACTACACAGAAAAAGACAAGCAAATAAAACTCCATCTTCTTTAAGCCAACAAATTATCGTGAGCCATCTTTGTTCAGTAACCTTAGCCTTCCCCTCAAAATCTAATGATACATGATGTCCAGACTCATTTCATCAATATGGACTAAAAATGTTTTTAATATTATATATATATATATATATACATATGTGAAACAATTGGTGGGTAAAATCTATCACATTTTTCATGACTTTCTCTACATTTTTTATAGACGTCTCACTACATCTTACTTGAAAATTTTAAAGGTACTTGTTTAATAAAGTCTTTACAAAGCATTTCATTCTCATAGAAATGAGAATTTTTTTTCATTTTCCTTCATTTTCACATTCATATTTCATCCTTTTAAAGTAATATGTAATTAAATTTTTAGTTTGAACACAACACAGCTGGCACATACATACGCACCGCGGGCACACCGACCCTGGTGTGCCAGTCGGCCGTTGCTTGGTTGCAAACCATCCTGAGGTTCACACTCCCACAGTCGGCAGTGGAGGCTGGGCTCCGGGACCTCCCTGCCATCAGCTGCCATCAGCTGGGCAGCTCTGCTTCTGGGGGTTGGCAGCATGCTGCCTGAGGTGGAGACAAGAGGGCCATCACCCAGCAGATGGACCTGAGCTTGTTCAGTGAGCCGCAGCATACTTGTCACCGCTGCCACATTCTCTGGTTGAAAGCAAGTCCCAGCGCCAGCCATGGCTCAAGGGGAGGGAAACAGACTTCACATCTTAGAGAAACTGCAAAGTCATGTTGCAAACAGGCCTGGATACCAGGATGGAGTGAGTTGTGAGCATGTTTTATAAAGTTCCCACATGTAAATATACCCTGGAGGGTGGGAGCCGAAGCAAATGGACACATCTTGGGAGTGAGCCTCCAGCCGAGGGTGTGCCAATGGGTACCGGGTGTGTCAGTCAGTGTGATTCGTGGGGAAATTGAGACCACCTGCTGTTCTAGGAAAACTGTGAACTGGACGCCATCCAAGAGAGTCCCTGCTACTCTCAAAGCCTGAGAAGCTTTTAGAGCAAGACGACCTGCTTTTACATTCCAAGTCAGAAGCATTTGAGGGTAAGAATGATGTGGCAGAGAGAATTGGTTGGAGCTCATCAGATGCCCCATGTTCCTCTGTTTCCTCACATTCCCTCACTTGCCTGCAGTTCCACTGGGCCATGTGCTTAGTTCTAGTTAATGGACTATGTCATTCTGGGCTGAAATAGTAAAAGCTAATGCGCCTCCTCAATCCTCTTTTCCCTTTCAACAGAAACCTTGGAATCCACAAATAGTGTAGCAACAAGATTAAGGAAGGCCACACATCCAGGTCAAACTTTATACGAGTGAGTATTCACTGCTGCATTACACCACTGAGATTTCAGGATTTATTTTGTACCCCAATGTACACAAGTCTGTCCTGATTTATTCAAATGGTTAATACTTGGGTGAAAATGCACAAGAACCCTGGGCAGATCAGAATGATCTGTGAACTGCATCCATGCTCAAGAATCAGAAGTCAATAATTAGCCTATAGAGTTCTTTAAAAAGATTTCCAGGAACACAGAGTTACTATAGTGTTGGGTTTGTTATATTCCCAAAAAGGAAGTCATTTTTTTTTTTAAGGAGCTCTTTGATGAGCCCCACGCCCCAGGAAACGATGACATGAAAGTCCACTCTCTGTGTGTGAAAGCCACCCCCAACTCTAGCGCTTTGGAGAGGGTGGAGGTTCAGGTTCTACGGTGGGTATAAGGGGTGTCATGTGTCCATTTTTAGTTTACTCTGAATAAATCTCATTACTCAGGACCACTGGATACTGACTCCATTTATAGACCACCCAATGGGAAATAGACTAATGGGCCTATTTAGACTAATAGACTAAATAGGTCTAGTGGGAAATAGACCACCATTTCCCCACAAGGAGGGACAGATCAATAGACTAGAAGCAGGAAAGATTCTAGAGGCACCACAAACCTGCTAACTAGCAGCCTGACCTCCTTCCAACCCCACCCTCTGAAAGGCATGCTACTCTCACAACCAGCACTCCATGACTGCAAATGGGAAAGACCTTGGTTAAAGCCTGAATACAAACGCTCCAAACACAGCATTCTAAGGAGCACCTCAGTAAGGCAGACAGCTCATTTGGGTGCAAGTGGGCTTTATCCCCAAGCATGTTTTTTCATCTCTTTGTGGGTGGGGAGGGTAAGTGTCAACTTCATCAGCACTATAATTAGAACTGGAAAAAGCAGCAGATAAAACGGTCTGCCATACTGTCATCGTGATATGGCAATTATAGTATTCTGAGACACTGAAATGAACCATGCGTTTAGAAACATTTATAAGTTTTCAGGGCTTTGAGCTTCTTCCTCCAACACATCACTTCAGATGACACCCCTCTAAATCTGTAATGTCACCCCAGCCTGGTAAATCTGGGGAGAATGAGGAAAAGATTAACTATAATGTACATAGGTTAACAGAGCTCTGCAATTAAAGAAAACAGCTGAGGAGGCTTGAGTTGGCACAGAGGAGGAATAGGCAGAGAAGACAATAGCAACTAAAGAGAAGATATACATGATTCAGTTCTCATACATTTAGAATCAACAACTCGAATTTTTTTGCGACACAAGGTACTAGGATTGGCAGTACAGCCCTGGTCACCTAAACTCACAAATCACACATGCATTCACCATAGATTACAAGAAATCCCAGCATTCCTCCTCCCAGGGATAATAAGTGAAACATTTAACAAGTCCAGCAGTCAGTAGTGAATAAAACACAAGCAGTAATCAATAAGGTACAGGCATGGGCCAGTCTGAAGGAATTTGAAGTGTGTGAGGAGAGAAAGGCATTTTTAAAAGGCAGAATGGGATAAATGTCTTAAGATTACTTCAGATAAGGGCATCTGGGAGATCTCAGACCTTCTGGCAGAACTTCCTGCCAGTCTCAAATCCCAGGGCAACCCCCCGACAGCTGTCTTCCCTCCACATACCTGGCACCACACTGGCGACCCCTGTATTGCCTCACCCAGCTCAAGCACATTTACTTTTCAAAAAATTTGTTTCACCCCACTAAAAAAGAAAGAATCAAAACCATTTTCTAAATTGAGAAGGGAATACACCAGGTACGTTTTTAAACCTCTGGCATGGCCCCTGGCATATTCCGCTCTCCAGGACACCTGTGTTGGTGACTGAAGCAGTAAGGATCTGGAGGGCACCGAGGATCCCGAGAAGCTGGGGGCATCGTCAGATCCACTGTCTAAATCCTTGCCATTCCTCATCACCCCGTCTCGACGCCACTTCTATAAAATCTTCTCAGATTGGCCAGAAGAAACCTCCCAGGAGACCTTATCTGAAGTAATCTTATGACATTTATCCCATTCTGCCATTTAAAAATGGCTCTGTCTCTCTCAGACTTCAAATTCTGGGAAGGCAGTGCTCACCACGTGTAATCAGTGCATCCCTATTGGCTGAGGACGGTTCTGAACACCTGGCCAAACAAGTGAAGGAAGAGAGGCAAGTCCTACCTGGGGAAGAAGGAGTGGAGGGGAAGCCGAGGAAGGAGAGATGCCGGGGCTGGGGGTGGGCAGGAGGGGCAGGTCCGTGTTTCGGTGTCAGGGCGTGAACACGGACAGATTCGGTGATGCTCAGGGCACCAGGGGACAAAGGTAACCCTGCATTTGGGGAAGATGCTTCCTGTGTTCCCTCCTGAGAAATCAGATGCTGTTTCTTCCACTTTTTCCCACCTCCCCTTCTCTTTCACTTTGCTCTTTTCTACTGTAGGTACCATGGGATGTGCTGACCTATTATAGGTCAGCATCTTATAGGACACAAAATTAAATCAATAAGTTATTGGATACCCGCTACGCAAGGCACTGTTATGAAATGAAACAGGGAAATTATCCAGTCAGGGAAACTAACGAGTTCATTCCATATAACATTCAGCAATGGTTTGTCATCACTTCAGTGAACATTTTCCTGGCACAAGCACACTTGTTTGTGAGTACAAGCTGTTAGATACTCCCTGTTGATAAGAGTATGGTGAAAATGGTATACTCATACACTGCTGGTGGTGTTATCACCGGAAAAAATATCCAGCAATGTAACTGTTTGGCTATAAAAATATTTATATATTTGACCATATAACTGCAATCCTGAGACTATGTCCTTTGGCAATAAATCAACAGAAGAAAAAAGTATATATTAAAGTACTACATTCAGTACATTAAAATGGAAACAATTCAAACATCAATGACAGGGAAATTATTTTTTAACTTTATGATTAGTTTGATCATAATGTATTAGGTATCCATTAAGAGTAGATATTTATGGGAGAGAGTAACATGGACACTTACAATACCATATGTGAAATAGATAGTCAATGGGAATTTGCCATTTGACTCAGGGAACTCAAACAGGGGCTCTGTATCAACCTAGAAGGCTGGGATGGGAGGGAGACGGGAGGGAGGGAACACGGGTGTATCAATGGCTGATTTTTGTTGATGCTTGACAGAAAACAACAAAATTCTGTAAAGCAATTATCTCTCAACTAAAAAATAAAGTGGCAAGAAAGAGTAGATATTTATGGGAAATGTGTGGATATGTAAAATATTTATAAATAATATTAGATGAGAAAAGCTTATTTCAAAGTTTTATGAGTACTGCAGCTATAACTATTGAAAACGATGTACATATGAACAAGAAAAAAAGATAATACTCAAAGATAACGAAAAAGACAGCCAGATGTGTTAAGGCAGTGGATTATTTTTAACTTAATGCTATTAAAAGTAGGGGTGCTATTTGGCAGCATTCCACAGGAATGGAAAGAGGGAAGAGAGAAGACTAAAGGGGAAAGAAAGACCTAAGCCCAAGACTAAATTCATTAACAACATATTGACATTCTACGAGCTGCAATTTCTGTTTGGCATTGAAAGTTTCCAATAAGAATAATGATTAGATAATTTGTAAAAAGAAAGCATGCTAATTAATGAAATCTACTTATTCAGAAAGAGATTTATTCATGAATTCTCCTCTTACCAAACTACATGCTTGCTTGACTACCTTAAATACTTATGGAGGGGGGAAAGTAATTTGAACTTAATCTAAAAATACATTTGGAGTGGATGCCCTGGGGGTGGCCATGCCATCAACTAGATGTGTGGACCTGAGCAAGTGACTGACAGCCCCTGGGTCTCTGTCTCCCCACGTGCAAAATAAAGTGCCCGAATTGCAACTCTGAGGGCCCCTGGGCTGTAACACCTTCTGAAACTGGGAAATCTCCTGTCTCTGGGAATTTGATATAGTACATGGATACAGCTTTTCATTCAGTTTAGATGTCCACAGACTCCTGAGAAGTAGGCAGGGGACCAGCCTTCTGACCTCACTGAGTTAGGACTGTGTGTGTGTGTGCTCAGTCGTGTCTGACTCTTTGCAACTCCATGGACTGTAGTCCGCCAGGCTCCTCTGTCCATGGGATTCTCCAGGCAAGAATATGGAATGGGGTGCCATGCCCTCCTTCAGGGGATCATCCTGGCCCAGGGAGGGAACCTGTGTCTCTTGTGTCTTCTACACTGGCAGGCAGATTCTTTACCAACTGTGCCACCTGGGAATCACCACTCATAGTTCTTTGTTTATCAAAATTACACATATATGGTGTTTATGCCCTGTTAGGTGCTATTGATGAGTACTAACTCATTTGATCTTTCCAACCACTCTAGGATATAGAAAATATTCCACACTCATTTTACAGATGAAAAAACTGAGGCATGAGAGGTTAATAATTTCCCAAGGTCATACTTCTGCTTCATTGACTATGTTAAAGCCTTTGACTGTGTGGATCACAACAAACTGTGGAAAATTCTTAAAGAGTTGGGAATACCAGACCAGTTTACTTGCCTCCTGAGAAACCTGTATGCAGGTCAAGAAGCAACAGTAAGAATCAGACATGGAACAACTGACTGGTTCAAAATTTGGAAAGGAGTACATCGAGGTTGTATATTATCACCTTGCTTATTTAACTTGTATGCACAGTACATCATGTGAAATGCTGGGCCGGATGAAGCACAAGCTGGAATCAAGATTGCCAGGAGGAATATCAACAACCTCAGACCCCTAATGGCAGAAAGCAAAGAGGAACTGAAGAGTCTCTTGATGAAGGTGAAAGCAGAGAGTGAAAAAGCTGGCTTAAAACATGGCATTCAAAAAACTAAGATCATGACATCCAGTCTGTAACTTCATGGCAAATAAATGGGGAAACAGTGACAGACTTTATCTTCTTGGGCTCCAAAAGTCACTGCGGATGGTGACTGTAGCCGTGAAATTAAAAGACGCTTGCTCCTTACAAGAAAAGTTATGACAAACCCAGACAGTATATTAAAAAGCAGAGACATTACTTTGCCGACAGAGGTCCATATAGTCAAAGATATGGTTTTTCCAGTAGTCATGTCCAATGTGAGAGTTGGACCATAAAGAAGGCTGAACTCCAAAGAATTGATGCTTTCAAACTGTGGTGCTGGAGAAGACTCTAGAGAGTCCCTTGGACAGCAAGGAGATCAAACCAGCCAATCCTAAAGGAAATCAACCCTGAATATTCATTGGAAGGAGTGCTCCCAAAGCTGAAGCTCCAAAACTTTGGTCACCTGATGTGAAGATCTGACTCATTGGAAAAGACCCTGATACTGGGAACAGTTAAGGACAGGAGGAAAAGGGGATGACAAACGATGAGATGGTTTGATGGCATCACCAATTCAATGGACATGAGTTTGAGCAAACTCCGGGAGACAGTAAAGGAGAAGAAAGCCTGGCATGCTGTAGTCCATTAGGTCACAAAGAGTTGGACACGACTGGACAACAACAAGGTCACTCAGCCAGTGATAGAGCTGGGACTTGAATCCAAATAATCTAGCTCCAAAATTCATACTCTTAACTATGGAAGGGGTGGATTTGGAAGATTGTTTTCTGTTAAGGTGACACACACTACTTTCAACTCTCCAGCCAGGAGTTTGTAATTTCATAAGAGGAAAGGAAGGCTCACATACAAAACTGCCAAGAGCATCCTATCTAAGAATATCTCAGAATACTCCAAACTTTATCCTTCACCTTCGAAGCTAGTGGAAGTGATGGAATTCCAGTTGAGCTATTTCAAATCCTAAAAGAGGATGCTGTGAAACTGCTGCATTCAATATGCCAGCAAATTTGGAAAACTCAGCAGTGGCCATGGGACTGGAAAAGATCAGTTATCATTCCAATCCCAAAAACAGGCAATGCCAAAGAATGCTCAAACTACTGCACGATTGCACTCATCTCACATGCTAGCAAAGTAATGGTCAAAATTCTCTAAGCCAGGCTTCAGCAATATGTGAACCGTGAACTTCCAGATGTTCTAGCTGGTTTTAGAAAAGGCAGAGGAACCAGAGATCAAATTGCCAACATCCACTGGATCATCAAAAAAGCTAGAGAGTTCCAGAAAAACATCTATTTCTGTTTTATTGACTATGCCAAAGCCTTTGACTGTGTGGATCACAATAAACTGTGGAAAATTCTGAAAGAGATGGGAATACCAGACCACCTGACCTGCCTCTTGAGAAACCTGTATGCAGGTCAGGAAGCAACAGTTAGAACTGAACATGGAACCACAGACTGGTTCCAAATAGGGAAAGGAGAATGTCAAGGCTGTATATTGTCATCCTGCTTATTTAACTTATATGCAGAGTACATCATGAGAAACGCTGGGCTGGATGAAGCACAAGCTAAAATCAAGATTGCTGGGGGAAATGTCAATAACCTCAGATATGCAGATGATACCACCCTTATGGCAGAAAGTGAAGAAGAACTAAAGAGCCTCTTGATGAAAGTGAAAGAGGAGAGTGGAAAAAGTTGGCTAAAAGCTCAACATTCAGAAAACTAAGATCATGGTATCTGGTCCCATCACTTCATGGCAAATGGGTGGAGAAACAGTGGAAACAGTGGCAGACTTTATTTTTGGGGGGCTCCAAAATCACTGCATATGGTGACTGCAGCCATGAAATTAAAAGACACTTACTCTCTGGAAGGAAAGTTATGACCAACCTAGACAGCATATTAAAAAGCAGAGACATTACTTTGTCAACAAAGGTCCGTCTGGTCAAGGCTATGGTTTTTCCAGTAGTCATGTATGGATGTGAGAGTTGGACTATAAAGAAAGCTGAGCACTGAAGAATTGATGCTTTTGAACTGTGGTGTTGGAGAAGACTCTTGAGAGTCCCTTGGACTGCAAGGAGATCCAAGCAGTCCGTCATAAAGGATATCAGTCCTGAATGTTCATTGGGAGAACTGATGTTGAAGCTGAAACTCCAATACTTTGGCCACCTGATTCGAAGAACTGACTCATTTGAAAAGACCCTGATGCTGGGAAAGATTGAAGGAGGGAGGAGAAGGGGACGACAAAAGATGAGATGGTTGGATGGCATCACCAACTCAATGGACATGAGTTTTAGTAGACTCTGGGAGTTGGTGATGGACAGTGAGGCCTGGCATGCTGCAGTCCATGGAGCTGCAAAGAGTAGGATACGACTGAGCTGAACTGAATCATTACTAAGGAATGTAGAAAAAAAGTTTGTCCTTTCTTCCTCCTTGAGAATTCCAGACACCTATCTCCTCTTTGAGAGCCCCAGACCCCTTTCTCCTCCTTGTGGTCCCTGGACTTCTTATCAAGCTGCTTAGGAATTGATTCTTTCATTACTCTGCCTCTCTCCCCCACCATGGCTTTAGCCTCTGCTTGTAGATCCAAGCATTTACAAAAGATTTGTCTCCTTTGTTTATGCTCTTTAGTAACACAGAAGGGTGGGGATGATTAGATTTGACTTTCTAGGTCTCCAACCATTCTCCAAATGGAATGACACAGTATGTAATTTTCTCTACTGATAGAAATTGTGTAACCTCACATACTTAGAAGTCAAAGCAACCACTGTCACCTTTGTCTTTGCATATGTTTTCATCCTGCTACTCACATATATTTCCACAAAGCCGTTACAGCTGATGCTATATTGTGAAGTGAAAAAAAAACAAGCTATTGAATTGTATCCCAATATGGTATCCAAAATACACAAAGATGCATAGAAAAAAGATCTGGTGATATGCACCATAAAGTTAACAGTGAGTGGTTCTATTCTAGATATTTATTTTCTTTTATATATTTTTCTGTATCATTAAGGATATCTCTAATGAACATATTTTACTATTACAAACAGAAAAAAAGATTATTTTTCAAGACAATTCTATTGCCTAAATTAAAGAAAACCAGGAAAGCAGATATTTTACCAAATTCTGTCTTCATAGAGTCTATTTTTCTGTGGTTCAGATTTGTTGAACTCTTTCCTCCGGGTTCAGAAGCAGGAATAATCCTGCTGTCCCAAAGAATGGGAACAATAGGGGAAACTTAGGGAACCTGGGGGAGCCAGGCTAGCTTTTGAACCCTGGGTTTCATTATTTAAGCATGTGTCCTGAGCTGGCCCACCCTGCAATGCACTTGATCTTCTTTATTTGCCTGTTCTTCTTATTTCAGATCCCGCATAGTCAATTTCTTTCTTTCTTTTATTGGTCTGAAGTTTTGTGAGGGGAGTTTATTTTGTGTTGGTGAGTTTTTTAGAAAATTTATTTATCTTTAAATTGAAGGTTAATTGCTTTATAGAATTTTGTTGTTTTTCTGTCAAACCTCAACATGAATCAGTCGTCTACATATGTCCCCCTCCGTTTTGAACCTCCCTCTCATCTCCCTCCCATCCCACCGCTCTAGGTTGATACAGAGCCCCTGTTTGAGTTTCCTGAGCCACACAGAAAATTCCCATTGGCTATGTATTTTACATATGGTGATGTAAGTTTCCATGTTACTCTTACCATACATCTCACCCTCTCCTCCCCTCTTCCCGTGTCCATAAGTCTGTTCTCTATGTCTATTTCTCCATTGCTGCCTTGTAAATAAATTCTTCAATACCATCTTTCTAGATTCCATATATATGTGTTAGTATATGATATTTAGCCTCTCTTTCTGACTTACTTCACTCTGTATAATAGGCTCTAGGTTCATCCACCTCATTAGAACTGACTCAAATGTGTCCCTTTTTATGGCTGAATAATATTCCATTGTGTATATGTACCACAACTTCTTTATCCATTCACCTGTCGATGGACATCTAGGTTGCTTCCATGTTCTAGCTATTGTAAATAGTGCTGCAATGAACATTGCAGTACATGGTCTATTCTTTACTATTACCATTTTTAAAATTTTTTGGCTGTGTGGCATATGAGGCCTTAGATTCCTGACCAGGTATTGAACCTGAGACCCCTGCTTTGGAACTGTGAAGTCAACCACTGGACCACCAGGGGAATCCGTCATGTGGTCTATTCTTAATGCCAGATTTACAGAAGATGGTGTTTAATCTAGTTAGTCCACAAGGATCTATTAGGGCTTCATTTCAGTTCAGTCACTCAATCGTGTCTGACTCTTTGCGACCCCATGAACCGCAGCACACCAGGCCTCCCTGTCCATCACCAACTCCTGGAGTTTACTAAAACTCATGTCCATTGAGTTGGTGATGCCATCCAACCATCTCATCCTTTGTCATCCCCTTCTCCTCCCTTCTTCAATCTTTCCCAGCATCAGGGTCTTTTCAAATGAGTCAGTTCTTCGAATCAGGTGGCCAAAGTATTGGAGTTTCAGCTTCAACATCAGTTCTCCCAATGAACATTCAGGACTGATGTCCTTTATGACGGACTGCTTGGATCTCCTTGCAGTCCAAGGGACTCTCAAGAGTCTTCTCCAACACCACAGTTCAAAAGCATCAATTCTTCAGTGCTCAGCTTTCTTTATAGTCCAACTCTCACATCCATACATGACTACTGGAAAAACCATAGCCTTGACCAGACGGACCTTTGTTGACAAAGTAATGTCTCTGCTTTTTAATATGCTGTCTAGGTTGGTCATAACTTTCCTTCCAGAGAGTAAGTGTCTTTTAATTTCATGGCTGCAGTCACCATATGCAGTGATTTTGGAGCCCCCCAAAAATAAAGTCTGCCACTGTTTCCACTGTTTCTCCACCCATTTGCCATGAAGTGATGGGACCAGATACCATGATCTTAGTTTTCTGAATGTTGAGCTTTTAGCCAACTTTTTCCACTCTCCTCTTTCACTTTCATCAAGAGGCTCTTTAGTTCTTCTTCACTTTCTGCCATAAGGGTGGTATCATCTGCATATCTGAGGTTATTGACATTTCCCCCAGCAATCTTGATTTTAGCTTGTGCTTCATCCAGCCCAGCGTTTCTCATGATGTACTCTGCATATAAGTTAAATAAGCAGGATGACAATATACAGCCTTGACATTCTCCTTTCCCTATTTGGAACCAGTCTGTGGTTCCATGTTCAGTTCTAACTGTTGCTTCCTGACCTGCATACAGGTTTCTCAAGAGGCAGGTCAGGTGGTCTGGTATTCCCATCTCTTTCAGAATTTTCCACAGTTTATTGTGATCCACACAGTCAAAGGCTTTGGCATAGTCAATAAAACAGAAATAGATGTTTTTCTGGAACTCTCTAGCTTTTTTGATGATCCAGTGGATGTTGGCAGTTTGATCTCTGGTTCCTGGATTATATAACAATAATGTATCCTGCTTGAGGACAGTTTCTCCTTCCTGAAAACCTTCTGACTAATCCTGATATGTTAGAATGTATATCATGGGCGTGGGTCTGGTAAGATCTTTCTACTGTTAAATTCTAATCCTGTTATTTTAAAATGTAAATTTTGGGAGTGTGGCTAGTAAGAGCTATGCAACCTGGAGACATTCTTTTGATTTATTGTAATAACCAATTAAAAAGTATATAACTCCCTTGATAACACTAGAAAGGGGGGCACTCTCCACTCCCCTTCTGATGTCTATGTCAGAAGCTTTCTCTGTCCCTTGTCATACTTTAATAAAACTCTGCCACACAAAAGCTCTTGAGTGATCAGGCCTGGTCCCTGGTCCCGAAACTAGATCTTCTTTTTCAGTAATACAGAAGGGGCCTAGAGGAATGGGACTTTTCAGGAGTCTACAATGATGCTAAATAATAGTAACACCCACTCCAACCTTTAGGACAGGCTGCTGCTCATCCAGATGACTCCCTAGAGTGGGCTGAGGATTAACCAAGAAAAGAAGGCACATGATGTGTCTGGGCTGGCTTGCAGTCTGGGAGATGAAGACTGAGGTTGACAGAGCCAGAGCTCAGCACTGAAAATGCCTGCAAGAACTTAGCCCCTGGAAATTCATCAAAATCCTAGAGAGGATATTGAATTTTCCACAGGCTGTCAGATACAGAGCTTGAGCCAATTTCATTTCAATCTCAATAGATAGGGGAGCTCAGATGCCATGTAGTTATATTGATGTCTCATAATTTATTTACTGAATCTCCAACCATTGTTCATTTATTTAGGGTTTTTCACTCTTCCCGGTGAAATGATAAACAATAGAGCAGAGACTGGTAGCCAGCCACCAAATCTTTGTCCTTCTTCCCTTCCTGAGCACAAAACTACAACTATATTTTCTAGTCTCCTGTGCAATTAGATGTGGCCGTTAAGACAGAGTTAGAGCCAATAGAAAGTATATGGGGGCTTCCCTGGTAGCTCAGGTGGTAAAGAATCTGCTTGCAATGCAGGAGTCCCTGGTTTGATTCCTAGGTCAGGCAGATCACCTGGAGAAGGGATAGGCTACCCACTCCAATATTCTTGGGCTTCGCTGGTGACTAAGACAGTAAAGAATCTGCCTGCAATGTGGGGGACCTGGGTTCAATCCCGGGTTGGGAAGATTCCCTGGAGGAGGGCATAGCAACCCACTCCAGTATTCTTGCCTGGTGAATCCCCATGGACAGAGAAGCCTGGCGGGCTACAGTCCATGGGGTCTACAGCCTGGGGTCACAAAGAGTTGGACACGACTCACTAAACACAGCACAGCACAGGAAGCATATGGTGATTTGCCCTCTCTAGGACAAGGCTTTTCTTTTTTTTTAATGGCCATACCACATGTAGGATCTTAGCTCCTCAATCAGGGCTTGAACCTGGGGCCCCTGCAGTAGAAGAGCAGAGTCTTAACCACTGCACCATCAGGAAAGTCCCCCAGGGCTTTCAAATAGTGGCATGTTTCACTCCTTCCCTTTTACCTTCTGCCAACTAGATGCAAAATAATGACGAGGCTCTAGGGAATGAGGGGGCCACAGATGGAAGGAGGTTGGAGCCCTGAATTATTTCATGGAAGAGAGCCCTCTGTTAGCCTGGAATCCTACTTCAAACTTTTTCATGAGTAAGAAAGAGCCTTTCTACCTTTTGGAGGCTTATTTGGAACTGCACTATTAGTTTACCCTAACTCTACAAACATCTGGAAACATCAGTGCTTGTACACCTATCTATATTACTTAGGACTATCACTAATTCATCACTGTCATGTTCAAGGTTTGGAACATTTTAAGGCATTTGATAAATGCCGTATCAAATGGCATTTATGATAAATGGTAAAGAATCCACTTGCAATGCGGGAGACCTGGATTTGAACCCTGGGTTGGGAAAATCCCCTGGAGAAGAGAAAGGCTACCCACTTCTGTATTCTGGCCTGGAGAATTCTAGGGATTGTACAGTTCATGGAGTCGCAAAGAGCTGGACACGACTGGGTGACTTTTGCTTTCACTTTCAAGGCATTTGATAAACTATGGCCAAACTAAACCCAGAATTGTGCCTCTGATAATTATTTGAGGTCATTCCAGTTCCTATAACTGTATATAAGAATGCATAAAATCGTTTTCAACTCATCCCTTTATAGAGAAGTAAAAAATATTTGTTGAGAATGACTGGACCCTCCCTCTGATTACTATACACTTTGAACCACAAACAGTGAGTTTTCCTATTAGCTGAACCCAGTTCTTCATTAGTAATTTCTCAGTACCCTTAATCCATGTGGCACATCTTCATCTCATCTCCATCTTAGAGTTCTAATCCAGTGATCCTGTCTGACCCAGACCCCTGCTTCTGGCTTTAGAGCCTTTGTTAAATAGTCACAATTTTTGCTCGTTTGTGTAAAGTGAGTCTCCAAGTATTTTTAAGTGTTTCCATAGAAACTGCTTTCCAGAAAAAGGCTGTTTAGTGAAAGCCTAAAATCAAAATCTATGTTTCAATACTTAGAAATCTCATTGAAAAACTTACAAAGAACCATATAAGATGTGGCATATTCAATCCTGTACTTGTAAAAAAAAATGTATATTGTATATAATATCTGACATATAATAAGGACTATAAAAGTAACATCTAACTTCCTCAAGTTTTGTGATTTTTCTCTTTTATATGCTTAAAGTATTGAAAGTCAAGGGTTTATTTTTCAAGACCAGTCCTCTGAAGGATGACCTTCCAGGAATGGAGTTGCTCTTCTGCAAGGCTCCAAGGGAACTGGTTCAGGCCCACCCCTTGAAGCAATATATTTCTGGTTAAGCAAAGATTTAGACTCCAGTTCCCCATCTCGCCAGGATGGAGCTGAAATGGGTAATTCTACCACAAGCGGGCCCAACATTCCCAAAGGCTCGAACATCATCCCGTCTCACTACACATCAGAGAAAGAACCCGTGATTCCCTAGTCATGAAACTTAAAAGCCCCATAACCCAAGGGCTCCTCTCTGGAGTCTGGTACCTGGTCCTGCCAGATTGCCAGGCTCAACCAAGATGGTCAAAAGTGGACAGACACCCTTTCTACTGTCTCTGTCTCCATGAGTTTCCCCTGTGAAGACCGCTCCAAGAGATTTACCATGTGCTGCTTGACTGTTTGCTTTTGTTTGCATGAAAAGTATTTAGGGTATGGCTCTAATGTAATTAATATACTTATTTCCTCTCTCACCTACTCTCCAGTTTTGTCAATGCATGAATGACATTAATGGATGGTATAGAGGTCAACCATCTTTGCATTTTCCAGATAAACTAGATCATGAAAGCTCCAGCTACAGATGTAAGTACATACACATTACATATTGTTGGCTTTTGGTTTCTTTTTTTTTTTTTCTTTCAGATTGTTAGTTATATATATATATATATATTTTTTTTTTTTTTTAATTGGAGGCTAATTACTTTACAATATTGTATTGGTTTTGCAATACATTGACTTGAATCCACCATGAGTATACATGTGTTTCCCATCCTGAACCCCCCTCCCACCTCCCTCCCCATGCCATCCCTCTGGGTCATCCCAGTGCACCAGGCCCAAGCACCGTGTCTCATGCATCAAACCTGGACAGGCGATTCATTTCACATATGATAATATACATTTTTCAATGCCATTCTCTCAAATCATCCCATCCTCGCCCTCTCCCACAGAGTCCAAAAGACGATTCTATACATCTGTGTCTCTTTTGCTGTCTCGCATATAGGGTTATCATTACCATCTTTCTAAATTCTATATATATGCGTTAGTATACTGTATTGGTGTTTTCCTTTCTGGCTTACTTCACTCTGTACAATAGGCTCCAGTTTCATCAACCTCATTAGAACTGATTCGAATGTATTCTTTTTAATGGCTTAATATTCCATTGTGTATATGTACCACAGCTTTCTTATCCATTCATCTGCTGATGGACATCTAGGTTACTTCCATGTCCTGACTATTATAAACAGTGCTGCGATGACTATTGGGGTACACGTGTCTCTTTCAGTTTTGGTTTCCTTGGTGTGTATGCCCAGCAGCGGGATTGCTGGGTCATATGGCAGTTCTATTTCCAGTTTTTAAAGGAATCTCCACGCTGTTCTCCATAGCGGCTGTACTAGTTTGCATTCCCACCAACAGTGTAAGAGGGTTCCCTTTTCTCCACACCCTCTCCAGCATTTATTGCTTGTAGACTTTTGGATAGCAGCCATCCTGACTGGTGAAATGGTACCTCATTGTGGTTTTTATTTGCATTTCTCTGACAATGAGTGATGTTGAGCATCTTTTCATGTGTTTGTTAGCCATCTGTATGTCTTCTTTGGAGAAATGTCTGTTTAGTTCTTTGGCCCATTTTTTGATTGGGTCATTTATTTTTCTGGAATTGAGCTGCAGGAGTTGCTTGTATATTTTTGAGATTAATCCTTTGTCTGTTGCTTCGTTTGCTATTATTTTCTCCCATTCTGAAGGCTGTTTTTTCATCTTGCTTATAGTTTCCTTTGTTGTGCAAAACTTTTTAAGTTTAATTAGGTCCCATTTGTTTATTTTTGCTTTTATTTCCAATATTCTGGGAGGTGGGTCATAGAGGATCCTGCTGTGATTTATGTCAGTGAGTGTTTTGCCTATGTTCTCCTCTAAGAGTTTTATAGTTTCTGGTCTTACGTTTAGATCTTTAATCCACTTTGAGTTTACTTTTGTGTATAGTGTTAGAAAGTATTCTAGTTTCATTCTTTTACAAGTGGTTGACCAGTTTTCCCAGCACCACTTGTTAAAAAGATTGTCTTGTCTCCATTGTATATTCTTGCCTCTTTTGTCGAAGATAAGGTGTCTATAGGTGCATGGATTTATCTCTGGGCTTTCTACTTTGTTCCATTGATCAATATTTCTGTCTTTGTGCCAGTACCATACTGTCTTGATGACTGTAGCTTTGTAGTAGAGACTGAAGTCAGGCAGGTTGATTCCTCCAGTTCCATTCTTCTTTCTCAAGATTGCTTTGGCTATTCGAGGTTTTTTGTATTTCCATACAAATTGTGAAAGTATTTGTTCTAGTTCTGTGAAAAATATTGTTGATAGCTTGATAGGGATTGCATTGAATCTATAGATTGCTTTGGGTGGGATACTCATTTCCACTATATTGATTCTTCCAATCCATGAACATGGTATATTTCTCCATCTATTTGTGTCCTCTGATTTCTTTCATCAGTGTTTTATAGTTTTCTATATATACGTCTTTTGTTTCTTAGGTAGATATATTCCTAAGTACTTTTATTCTTTTCGTTGCAATGGTGAATGGGATTGTTTCCTTAATTTCTCTTACATTGTTAGTTATACATTGTTAGTGTATAGGAATGCAAGGGATTTCTGTGTGTTCATTTCATATACTGCAACTTTTCATTGATTAGCTCTAGTAATTTTCTGGGGGAGTCTTTAGGATTTTCTATGTAAAGGATCATGTCATCTGCAAACAGCGAGAGTTTCACTTCTTTTCCTATCTGGATTCCTTTTACTTCTTTTTCTGCTCTGATTGCTGTGGCCAAAACTTCCAAAACTATGTTGAATAGTAGTGGTGAGATTGGGCACCCTTGTATTGTTCCTGACTTTAGGGGAAATGCTTTCAATTTTTCACCATTGAGGATAATACTTGCTGTGGGTTTATCATATATGGCTTTTATTATGTTGAGGTATGTTCCTTCTATGCCTACTTTCTGGAGGTTTTTTTTTTTTTTTTTTAATCATAAGTGGATGCTGAATTTTTTCCAAGGCTTTCTCTGCATCTATTGAGATAATCATATGGCTTTTATCTTTTAATTTGTTAATGTGGTGTATTACATTGATTGATTTGTGGATATTGAAGAATCCTTGCATCCCTGGGATAAAGCCCACATGGTCATGACGTATAATCTTTTTAAAATGTTGTTGGATTCTGTTTGCTAGAATTTTGTTAAGGATTTTTGCATCTATGTTCATCAGTGATATTGGCCTGTAGTTTTCTTTTTTTGTGGCACCTTTGTCTGGTTTTGGTATTAGGGTGATGGTGGCCTCATAGAATGAGTTTGGAAGTTTACCTTCCTCTACAATTTTCTGGAAGAGTTTGAGTAGGATAGGTGTTAGCTCTTCTCTAAATTTTTGGTAGAATTCAGCTGTGAAGCCTTCCGGTCCTGGGCTTCTGTTTGCTGGAAGATTTCGGATTACAGTTTCAATTTCCATGCTCGTGATGGGTCTGTTAAGATTTTCTATTTCTTCGTGGTTCAGTTTTGGAAAGTTGTGCTTTTCTAAGAATTTGTCCATTTCTTCCAAGTTTTCCATTTTATTGGCATATAGTTGCTGATAGTAGTCTCTTATGATCCTTTGTATTTGTGTGTTATCTGTTGTGATTTCTCCATTGTTATTTCTAATTTTGTTGATTTGATTCTCCTCCCTTTGTTTCTTTATGAGTCTGGCTAGTGGTTTGTCAATTTTATTTATCTTTTCAAAGAACCAGCTTTTGGCTTTGTTGGTTTTTGCTATGGTCTCTTTTGTTTCTTTTGCATTTACTTCTGCCCTAATTTTTAAGATTTCTTTCCTTCTACTAACTCTGGGGTTCTTCATTTCTTCCTTTTCAAGTTGCTTTAGGTGTAGAGTTAGGTTATTTATTTGACTTTTTTTTGTTGTTGTTTCTTGAGGTAAGCCTGTATTGCTATGAACTTTCCCCTTAGCACTGCTTTTACAGTGTCCCATAGGTTTTGGGTTGTAGTGTTTTCATTTTCATTCGTTTCTATGCATATTTTGATTTCTTTTTAAATTTCTTCTGTGATTTGTTGATTACTCAGCAGCGTGTTGTTCAGCCTCCATATGTTGGAATTTTTAATAGTTTTTCTCCTGTAATTGACATCTAATCTTACCCCATTTTTATAAAAAAAGATTCTTGGCATGATTTCAATTTTTAAAAATTTACCAAGGCTAGATTAATGGCCCAGGATGTGATCTATCCTGGAGAAAGTTCTATATGCACTCGAGAAAAAGGTAAAATTCATTGTTTTGGGGTGAAATATCCTACAGCTATCAATTAGGTCTAACTGGTCTATTGTATCATTTAAAGTTTGTGTTTCCTTGTTAATTTTGTTTAGTTGATCTATCCATATGTGTGAGTGGGGTATTAAAGTCTCCCACTATTATTGTGTTATGGTTAATTTCCCCTTTCATACTTGTTAGAATTACATATTGTGGTGCTCCTATGTTGAGTGCATATATATTTATAATTGTTATATCTTCTTCTTGGATTGATCCTTTGATCATTATGTAGCATCCTTCTTTGTCTCTTTTCACAGCCTTTATTTTAAAGTCTATTTCATCTGATATGAATATTGCTACTCCTGCTTTCTTTTGGTCTCTATTTGTGTGGAATATCTTTTTCCAGCCCTTCACTTTCAGTCTGTACGTGTTCCTTGTTTTGAGGTGGGTCTCCTGTAGACAGCATCTATAGGGGTCTTGTTTTTGTATTCCTTCAGCCAGTCTTTGTCTTTTGGTTGGGGCATTCAACCTATTTACATTTAAGGTAATTATTGGTAAGTGTGATTCTGTTGCCATTTACTTTGTTGTTTTGGGTTCGAGTTTATACAACCTTTCTGTGTTTCCTGTCTAGAGAAGATCCTTTAGCATTTGTTGAAGAGCTGGTTTGGTGGTGCTGAATTCTCTCAGTTTTTGCTTGTCTGTAAAGCTTTTGAATTCTCAAAGCTTTTGAATTCTCCTTCATATCTGAATGAGATCCTTGCAGGGTACAGTAATATGGGCCGTAAGTTTTTCTCTTTCATCACTTTAAGTATATCCTGCCATTCCCTTCTGGCCTGAAGAGTTTCTATTGAAAGATCACCTGTTGACCTTATGGGAATCCCCTTGTGTGTTATTTGTTGTTTTTCCCTTGCTGCTTTTAGTATTTGTTCTTTGTGTTTGATCTTTGTTAATTTTATTAATATGTATCTTGGGGTGTTTTGCCTTGGGTTTATCCTGCTTGAGACTCTCTGGGTTTCTTGGACTTGGGTGATTATTTCCTTCCCCATTTTAGGGAAGTTTTCAACTATTATCTCCTAAAGTATTTTCTCATGGTCTTTGTTTTTGTCTTCTTCTGGAACTCCTATTATCTGAATGTTGGGGCATTTAACATTGTCCCAGAGGTCTCTGAGGTTGTCCTCATTTTAATTCTTTTTTCTTTTTTCCTCTCTGCTTCATTTATTTCCACCATTCTATCTTCTACCTCACTTATCCTATCTTCTGCCTCTGTTATTCTACTGTTGGTTCCCTCCAGAGTGTTTTTTATCTCATTTATTGCATTATTCATTTTTAATTGACTCTTTTGTTTCTTCTAGGTCCTTGTTAAACATTTGTTGCATCTTCTCAATCCTTGTCTCCAGGTTACTTATCTGTAACTCCAATTTGTTTTCAAGATTTTGGGCCATTTTCACTATCATTGTTTGGAATTCTTTATCAGGTAGATTCCTCATCTCTTCCTCTTTGGTTTGGTTTGGTGGGCATTTATCCTGTTCCTTTGCCTGCTGGGTATTTCTCTGCCTTTTCATCTTGTTTATATTGCTGTGTTTAGGGTGGCCTTTCTGTATTCTGGCAGTTTGTGGTTCCCCCTTACTGTGGAGGTTCCTTGCTGTGGGTGGGGTTGGACAGGTGGCTTGTCAAGGTTTCCTGGTTAGGGAAGCTTGTGTTGGTGTTCTGATGGGTGGAGCTGGATTTCTTCTCTCTGGAGTGCAATGAAGTGTCCAGTAGTGAGTTTTGTGGTGTTAGTGGGTTTGGTGTGATGTTGGGCAGCCTGTATATTGAAGCTCAGGGCTATGTTCCTGTGTTTCTGGAGAATTTGCGTGGTATGTCTTGCTCTGGAACTTGTTGGCCCTTGGGTGGTGCTTGGTTTCAGTGTAGGTATGGAGGTGTTTGATGAGCTCCTATTGATTAATGTTCTCTGGAGTCAGGAGTTCTCTGGTGTTCTCAGGTTTTGGACTTAAGCCTCCTGCCTCTGGTCTTTAGTCTTATTCTTACAGTAGACTCAAGACTTCTCCATCTCCTTTCGAAGACAATGAGCTGCCTTTCTGGGTGCCTGATGTCCTCTGCCAGCATTCAGAAGTTGTTCTGTGGAATTTTCTCAGCGTTCAAGTGCTCTTTCAATGAATTTGTGGGGAAGAAAGTGGTCTCCCCGTCCTATTCCTCTGCCATCTTAGGACCGTCTCTGGCTTTTGGTTTCTGACTTTTTCAGCTTGGATCCCATGATTAGACTAAGTTTACAAAGTCAATTGATGAACATTTGCTCTTTTCTAGTCTCCTGAAGAGTTCAAGATTAGAATTAAGATCCAAAAATATTTCATTGTGCTGTTCTATGCTTAGTTGCTCAGTCGAGTCCAACTCTGCTACCCCATGGACTGTAGCCCACCAGGCTCCTCTGTCCATGGGGATTCTCCAGGCAAGAATACTGGAGTGGGTTGCCATACCCTCCTCCAGGGGATCTTCCCAAACGAGGGATCAAACCCAGGTCTCCCACACTGCAGGTGAATTCTTAATATTTGGTGGATTTTTTATATTATATCCCCTGCATGGATCACAACCTTGTTATGGCATAGGGACTTGGGTAACACAGTGAAGCTATGAGCCATGCCATGCAGGGTCACCAAAGACACACAGATCACAGTGAAGAGAGCTGACAAAACGTGGTCCACTGGAGAAAGATATAGCAACCCACTCCAGTATTCTTGCCTGGAGAACCCCATGGACAGTATGAAAAGGCAAAAAGATATAATATTGGAAGATGAGGCCCCCAGGCTGGAAGGTGTCCAATATGCTACTGAGGAAGAGCAGAGGGCAATTAGTAATAGCTCTAGTAAGAATGAAGCAGCTGGACCAAAGCAGGAATTTCTTTCTCAATGCTCAGCTGTGGATGTGTCTGGTAGTATAAGTAAAGTTTGATGCTGTAAAGAACATTGTATTGGAACCTGAAATATTATAAGTCGATGAATTAAGGTAAATTGCATGTGGTCAAGCAGAAGATGTCAAGATTGACCTTTGACATCTTAGGAATCAGTGAACTAAGATGGACAGGAGTGGGTGAATTTAACTCAGATGGCCATTATATCTACTACTGTGCACAAGAATCCCTTAGGAGAAATGGAGTAGCCCTCATAGTCAACAAAATAGTCTGAAATGCAGTACTTGGGTGCAATCTCAGAAACATCACAATGATCTCAGTTTATTTCCAAGGCAAACCATCCAGTATCACAGTAATCCAAGTCTATGGCCCAACCAGTAATGCCAAAGAAGCTGAAGTTGACCAGTTCTGTGAAGACCTACAGCAAAATCTTCTAGAAATAACACCAAAAATGAGGTCTCTTTTATCATAGGGGGTTCAAATGCAAAAATAGGAATTCAAAAGATACCTGGAATACCAGACAAGTTTGGCCTTGGAGAACAAAATGAAGCAGAGCAAAGGCTAACAGCCTTTTGTCAAGAGAACATGCTGCTCATAGCAAACACCCTCTTCCAACAATGTAAGAGACAACTCTACACATGGACATCAATAGTAGGTCAATACCAGACTGATTATGTTCCTTGGAGCCAAAGATGGAGAAGCTCTGTATAGTCAGTAAAAACAAGACCTGGAGTTGACTGTGGCTCAGATCATGAGCTCCTTATTGCAAAATTCAGGCTTAAATTGAAAAAAATGTAGGGAAAAGCACTAGGCCATTCATGTATGACCTAAATCAAATTGCTTATGACTATACATTGGAGGTAATGAATAGATTCAAAGGATTAGATCTGGTAGACAGAGTGCCTGAAGAACTATGGACAATATTCATAACATTGTACAGGAGGTGGTGACCAAAACCCTCCCAAAGAAAAAGAAGTGAAAGAAGGCAAAGTGGTGGTCTCAGGAAGCTTTAGAAAATAGCGGAGAAAAGAACTGAAAGGGAAGGGAAAAAGGAAAAGATATACTCAACTGAATACAGAGTTCCATATAATAGCAAGGGAAGATAAGAAGGGCTTCTTAAATGAACAATGCAAAGAAATAGAGGAAAACTACAGAAAGGGAAAGACTAGAGATCTCTTCAAGAAAATTGGGAGATACCAAGGGAACATTTCAGGGCAAGGATGGGCATGATAAAGGACAGAAACATTAAGAACCTAACAGAAGCAGAAGAGATTAAGAAGGGTGGAAGAATACACAGAAGAACTATACAAAAAAGGTCTTAATTACCTGGATAACCACAATGGTGTGATCACTCACCTAGAGCTGGACATCCCAGAGTGTTAAGTCAGCTGGGCCTTGGGAAGCATTACTGTGAACAAAGCTAGTGGAGATGATAGAATTTCAGTTGAGCTATTTCAAATCCTACAAGATGATGCTGTGAAAGTGCTGCACTGAATATGTCAGAAAATTCCAAAAACTCAGCAGTGGCCACAGGACTGGAAAAGGCCAGTTTTCATTCCAATCCCAAAGAAGAGGAATGCCAAAAAATGTTCAAACTATTGTACAATTGTGCTCTTTTTACAGGCTAGCAAGGTAATGCTAAAAATCCTCCAAGCTAGGCTTCAGCAGTATGTGAACTGAGAACTTACAGATGTACAAACTGGGTTTAGAAAAGGCAGAGGAACCAGAGATCAAATTGCCAGCATTCATTGGGTCATGGAGAAAGCAAGGGAGTTCCAAAAAACATCTACCTCCGCTTCATTTTCAATGCTAAAGCCTTTGACTGTGTGGATCAAAACAAACTGGAAAATTCTTAAAGATATGAGAGTAACACCACCTTACTTTTCTCCTGAGAAACCTGTATGCAGGTCAAGAAGCAATAGTTAGAACTGGACATGGAACAACTGATTGGTACCAAATAGGGAAAGGAGTATGTCAAGGCTATATATTGTCACCCTGCTTATTTAACTTACATTCAGAGTGCATCATGCAAAATGTCAGGCTGGATAAGTCACAAGCTTGAATCAAGATTGCCTGGAGAAATATCAACAACCTCAGATGTGTAGATGATATCACTCTAATGGCAGAAAGTGTAGAAGAACTAAAGAGGCTCTTGATGAAGGTAAAAGAGGAGAGTGAAAAAGCTGGCTTGAAACTTAATGTTAAAAAAACTATAAGATCATGGCATTCAGTTCCATCACTTCATGGCAAACAGATGGGGAATCAATGGAAACAGTGACAGATTTTACTTTCTTAGGCTCCAAAATGATTGTGGATGATGACTTCAGCCATTAAATTAAAAGACACTTGATCCTTGGAAGAAAAGCTATGACATACCTAGACAGCATATTAAAAAGCAGAAACATCACTTTGCTGACAAATGTCCGTCTAGTCAAAGCTATGGTTATTCCAGTAGTCATGTATGGATGTGAGAGTTGGACCATAAAGTAGGTTGAGAGTCAAAGAATTGATGCTTTTGAACTGTGGGGATGGAGTAGACTCGAGAATCCCTTGGACAGCAAGAAGATCAACCTAGTCAATCCTAAAGGAAATCAACCCTGAATAGTCATTGGAAGGACTGATTTTGAAGCTGAAGCTCCAATATTTTGGCCACCTGATATGAAGAGCCAACTCACTGGAAAAGATTCTGATGCTGGGAAAGATTGAAAGCAGGAGGAAAAGGGGGTGACAGAGGATGAGATGATTGGATGACATCATCGACTCAACAGACTTGAGTTTGAGCCAACTCTGGGAGATGGTGAAGGACAGGAAAGCCTGGCGTGCTGTGGTCCATGGGCTCACAAAGAGTGGGGCACGACTGAGTGACTGAACAACCAGAGTCCATGGGAGGAACTGTCACTGAAGCTGAAGTTCTGATACTTTGGCCACCTGATGTGAAGAGCTGACTCACTGGAAAAGACCCTGACCCTGGAAAAGATCAAAGGTAAAAGGAGATTGGGGTGGCAGAGCATGAGAATGATTAAATACCATCACTAACTCGATGGACATGTATTTGAGCAAACTCCAGGAGGTAGTGGAGCAGAGGAGTCTTGTGTGCTGCAGTCCATGGTGTCACCAAGAGTCGGACTCAACTGAATGACTCGGCATGCACGCACTGCCAGGACACTCCAGAAAGCTTTAGGTAACAAGTTTTATGATCATCATTACCTGGTACTGTATGCTTCTCTGTCAGAATGTAAACTCGTGGGGAAGCAACTGTCTTGGGCTCATTGATCACAGTGTTCCCATGTCATAGTACCTGCTTGAAATATAACTGTTGAATTAATGCACTGTTCAGTAAAACATCAAGAGAATCTACTGAAAAGCTATTTAAAATACTAAAACAAAATTCAGTATTTCTCTTTAATAGTAAAGCTACAAGTTACAAAGCAAGTTACAAAGTAATTATGTATAGCCCTCTTAAACATCAGTATTGACTAGTTTGAAAAATATTGAAATCAAAATTTCCATTCACATTGCCATCAGCTACAGGAGTCTAGGAACAAAGTTAAGAAGAGATGTGCATAAATCATAAAAAGAAAATTAAAGACATGTGTTTTAAGGACAGAGAATATTTGTATAAATGAGGAGATACATACATTCTGAAAGTGGAAGGCTGTATCTTGTAAAGAGGTTGGTGCGCTAAAAAGTGAATCCATTGATTTAAATCCAAGTAAAGGAGAAAACAGAGAATACAAAGACTTATGAGCTGAAATGATAACAGCATAAGATTTGGTACATGAATAAATGAAAAACAGAGAAAGCTCTGTGTCTATTTCGGGTTGCACAAAACGTTCATTTAGACTTTTCATACACTGTTACAGAAAAATCTGAATGAATTTTTTGGCCAACCCAATATGCTGGTAGCAGTGACAGTAGTAGGAAGTACTTATACACACTTACTATGTGCCAGACACTGTTCCACGTGTTTTATGTTTTTATCTTTAAAACAACACTAACAGGTAAAGTTATTAACATGCTCCCATTTTTACAGATGGAAAAACAGAAGCCAAGAAAATGGAATGCAGAAGGGGCCAGGGTTAGTCTATAGACATACACATAATCTCTGTTTTACACCTATGCTCAGCCCTCTCTGGTTAACATCCCAAAGTCTGCAGACTCTTCGAAATTACGGGAGGCCTCCTGGGGCAGTGGAGATCATCAGGAGGCCTGCCTTCTTATGCAGATGTCCATGCAATCCTGCTCTCAAGTCTTCACACTCTTCTAAGACATGTGGTACCTCCAATTCCTACGCCCTTCAAGGTTTTTACAACTTCTAAATTTTTTATAATGATTTCATCCACTGCTGTCTCCAGGATTAAGTTTGTTGATTTTGACTGTTGATTTCTTCAAATCAAAACAGAGTTTAAGAGGTATCCCAAGAAAACTTACTTTCAATGCATCATGTTCAACCAGAAGTCCACATATTAATTTACCCCAAAGAAGTTATCAATGAAGAACACCAAGATTTATGTCAAGGAATATTTATTGCTTCTTAATGTATAAAGACAAAAAATGATATTGGTTAAAATAGCTAACAATAAAGGGTTAATTAAAGAATTTAGGGTATGCCTGTGGTGACCAGGAAGCGGTGCCATTCAGATCTCCTTCAGCAGAATCTTCCACAAGGGACTGTTGACTGGAAGCATTTGGTTGCCATCCCTTTGGCTCCACATTGTGTTCATGTTGAGGTCATGCCTTCTCCCTGCTGCCCACCCCCACCACTAATAGATGGGTACGTTAGAGTCAGGCCATTCTTCTCCAACATGAGAACTGTGTGAAGGGCAACCTCTGCCAGGGGCTGACCCTCCATCAGCCTATGCAAACCCTTCTCAGGACCATGATTCTCCGCCTGGCCAACCCTTCCTCCTCATCTCCTCTCACAGATGTCACACTTGCACCACCCCACCTGCCCATTCCTGCTCCCTCTCCCTTTGTCCTTCACAGAGATTTCTCCCTACATGTTCCTTGTGCAGTTAATCTTCTCCTGGCATCTTGGAGGACCTGAACTGACAGAACACCCACCCACCAAATATTAAGGCAGTTTTCAAATATTATATTTATAAAAAATATATAATGATAGAAAAAATAGGATATAATGCTATCAAAAATGCCAGTATTCTAAATGTATATGCAAACAATCCTAGTTTGTTTTTTTAAAAACCATATATAGTAAAAGGCATGTGTGCATACACAAAATCCTTCACACATACACATCACAACTTTTAAGAGTGGTTATCTCTGGGTGAATGGATTATGAGTTGCTGCTTCTTTATCTTTTTCTTTATTTTCCAGAGTTTCAATAAAGAACATTATTACATTTATAATCAGAAGCAAAGATAAAGTGCATGCACACACATACACACAAAACACTCATAAGAACCCTTAGTTCCCCTGAGGCAGGATGCTGTCTGAAGGAGCCTGTCACGGGCCTCATCTTTGGAGGTCGATGCACTGCAGGCAGGCAAGCTGAGCAGCAAGAAATACAGATTACAATGTCAGCACTCAACAGCTTCAGAAATGTGCTTAGCTGATTCCAGATGGTTTCAAAATCCAAACTGCATTTAGGAATCTTGTTGGGGCATCAGAAGGGAACAAAAGAGATGGAGTGCCAATCCTACCAAGTCAGTATTTGCCTAAACTACTTTATTTTTCATTTTATTACTTAACTGGTATGCAAGAACGGTCTCTCCTCCTCTTTGAAGAACAGGCGACTTTCCTCCCAAGTCTGCAAAAGTGCACCAAGCCGGTCGTGGAGCACACACACCATCCTTCATCCTGGTCACCCTCAAACTCACCTGTTTCCCTCCAGCGTGGAGGCAGCTCCGTGTCTGCTGCTCTTGAGGAACCCTTGTGAACCAACCCAACAGAACAATGTGACACCAGCACCAAAACAACAGTTAGTGCTAATACTCATCTGAGGACTGCTTTGTGCAGGTCATGTTCTGAACCCTTTTCACGTATTGAATAGTTCACTTAATCTTTACAGGAATCCTACTGGGAAATAATAGCAGCATCCCCCTTTACCAGAGGGAGACACAGAGGTGCAGAGAGATAAAGCAATTCTGCAGGACCACAGAGTCAGAGCGTGGTGGAGCTGGAGTCTGAACGCAGGATATCACAAAGGAGAAATAAGATGGAGAATGCTAGTATGCAGCTCAGGGGCTGTCTTTGACAGAAATGAAAGTTGGACAATGCTAGATAAGCGGCAGGGGAAATGCAATTCCATTGGGGAGTAAATCTGGCAAAACAGACAAGAGGATATGACTTTAAAAGACAAGGGAGGAAGTCAATCAACAAAGGCCAGCAAATATGCAAGGAAAGACACAGAGAAAGTGATGCAGATGACAGAGCTGGGGGACAGAGTCAACAAGTCCAGGAGGCCACTCTGTGGCAGAAAGGGCCATGAAGAAGGGGGGTGAGCAAGTGGAGATCAGATCTATGGGGTGTGGAATTAACAGGGAAATCAATGGTGGAGAATGGGGGCTGTTGGCCAGGAGGAAAGAAGGGGAACATGGGAGTACAGATATCACCACTCTGGAAAAGAGGCCAAGAGGAGGGAAGCACTGGTTGGGAGGGAAGTGCGTCATCTCCTTTCCACTGTTATTTTAACCCTTGTGTGACGTCTTCCTCAGCTGCCCAGACAAACAGTGAGAAGGATGAATCCTCCCCTCGCTTACACATTACAGGATGAGAAGGGAACATGTCACTCGGCGTGTGGAGTGAGGGGGGGATGGTTGGTTTTCTGTGCGTCCTCTGTGCTTTCAGGGATTCTTGCCAAGAACAAGGTGTAATTTCAGGTGAGTAGGTGCCACATGAAAAGAGAATTCTCCTCTTGCTGAAATACTGTGGCTGTGAAGTAAGACCACACGTGTAAGGGACACACGTGCCAGGCCTGACATTTAGTATGTGCTCTGTGAGCAGGGCTCATGAGGAGGGGCTGTCTCTCTCTGCTTGGGAACATTCAATGGCTCCTCCTTGTGTCAGGACACAAGTCCAGACACCCTGCCTGGCACTGGAAGCCAGTCGTTGGCGAGGCCTCTGCTTACATTTTTAACTGTTCACCGCATTTACATCTTGGCAGCCTTAGTCCTACTCAGAAATGTCAAACAGCCTGTGTAAGAGGATGTAAGAATTAAATGACATGGGGCCCCTTCATCATGGAGCTTAGTCACGCACCCAGGAGTTTATCAGCTAACTCAGGTCCAGGTGGGCGAAGTGAGGGAACATCGTGAGCTGCATCCTGAGGCAGTGGACAAGTCTGGATGAGATGTGACACAGTGCTGGGTCCCCCACTGGAGAGCAGCTTTCTGTTCAGACGGCGGCAGAACAAGAGAGAGATCGCGAGTTCAACATCACAGGGACGAGAAACAAGAGTGCGTGTCTTGAATATTGTGTTCTAGGGTAGACAACCACAAGTGGTCAGGCTTCAAGATAAGCAAAGAGCAGTGAGGACAGGGCCCTCTTGGCAAAGTCCAAGGAATCCGACAGCAAATAGGAAAAGAGCTGCAGACGTTGCTCTCCAGGACGACAAAGACTAAATGCCACTCAGATCTATATTCCAGACACACAAATCCCATGTTTACCAGTCATTCTTTGGCTGAGTGCAGAGAAGCTACTTTTGTTTGTTTTTTGTTGTTTTAGCCCTTCTCCGGGGAGGTTCCTTCCTGTGTTCAGTCCTCATCCTGACAATTCTGTTTCCGGTTCCAAATGCAGGCGCAGGACACAGGTTTGCTATGCCGTCAGGGCAGCGAGTTCTTTTTGCCCCAGTGATTGGTTCAGAATCAAGTCAGTGACCCAACAAGAACCAGTCAGATACAAAAAGACCTCTGTTGGGGCAGCAGGGGAAAAAGCACTTTTTCTGCTGGAATTTCGAGAAGGAAAATGATAAGTACCTGGAGTTGCCCAGGAAGCCAACACTATGCAAAACAGAGCCAAGAAATAGCCAGAAACTGGGTTGTCACAACACTGGATCAGATGGCACCTGAAACCAATATATTCCCACAATGTCAACCAACGGAGCCAATAAATTCCATCTTTCTTAAGCCAGTCTGAAGTGGGTTCCATCCCCACAACAATGGAGTCACAACTCATGGAGAAATGGAAGCTGAGATTGAAATAAACGTCTCTGCCAGGGAGGTGGGATGGATCCTGGACATGGAGACACACTCTACCCCAGGAACCTGCCCAGCGCACAAGAACCTTAACCAAAGGCTCTGCTTCACTGGAGAAAGAGAGGGTGTGGACTCTCAAAGACACAGCAGCTCTTTCCCCAGCCCTACAAGGAAAATAGACATCCTCCTTGAATGCAGAGAGACCTCGGGCAGGCAGCCAAGAGGGAAAGCCAGCTACAGGAGACCGTCCAGACGTTTTCTGCCCTGTGATCTTCACCATGGCCTGCCCAGCCCCTCTTGCCCACGGTCCTCCAACTCAATTCATCCTCGCCAGTGTAGTGGTCTTGTTGTAGTCCCCTGACCACACCACAAGTTCTCCTGACTCCACATGCCAGCTCCTCTTCCTCCACCTCCTCTTCACCCACCTACTGTGCCCAGAGTCCACTACCTGGCTCAAATCTTTGCAGTATCTCTGGCCACAACCACCCACATTTGGACTCAGTTTCTTTATCCATGAAGTAAAATAATCTTTTAGATATTTAGCTATTAAAATATAATAATGACAATTGTTGTAATAGCCAACATTTATGAAGCATTTTAAAATATATCAGGCACTGCCCTAAAAGTACTTTACAGGCATTACCTTTATCTAACCTTTAAGCAACTTTTGGGGAGAAAAAGGCACTATTTTACACACATTTAGGCAACAAAGGCACAAGGAAGTTAAGTAATTTGCCCAACATTCTTTGCCCATAATTTGCCCAGAGCCTTCATTCTTAACTGCTGCATTAACTGTTCTAAATGGAATTAGGATAATGTAAGAGCGTGGGACACAGAAATGTCAGACTTGTGCACAAACCACTTCCATTCCAAACTGAAAACTCCCTCAGAGCAGTTTAATCACAAGTGACGATGGCAGATATTTTTTTGTTGTTATACTATTTTATTCTTGATACCTTGCTATGAGATCTAAGAAAGACTCTCTCTTCTCTTAAACTCTGATATAGGTCTGGACCCAGGCAAAAGGAGGAGTGACCCCACAAGAGACTGAGCCTGCGCGCACATGAGGGTCTCCTGTGAGGAGGCGTGGGGTGAAGTGGCCTGCCATAGGGACAGGGCTACTCGCAGCAGCAGACCTGCGAGGTGTGTGTTGGCATAAGTCCTTTCTGGAGGCCATCAGTAGCCCTGTAGACTATAGGCTCCGGGATTGGGTCGTCTCAGGCCAAACAACTAACAGGGAGGGAGCACAGTCTCATCTATCAGCAGAAAACTGGATTAAAGATTTTCTGAGCAGGGCCCTGCCCACCAGAGCAAAACCCAGTTTTCCCCAGAGCCAGTCCCTCCCATTAGGAAGCTTGCACAAGCTCTTATCCTCATTCACCAGAGAGCAGACAAAAGTAAGAACTGTAATCTTGGCCTCCAGAAAGAAAACCATAATCACAGAAAGCTAACCAAAATGATCACATGATCACAGCCTTGTGTAACTCAATGAAGCCATGAGCCATGTTGTGCAGGGCCATCCAAGATGGATGGGTCATGGTGGAGAGTTCTGACAAAACATGGTCCACTGGAGAAGGGAATGACAAACCACTTCAGTATTCTTGCCTCGAGAATTGCATGGACAGTATGAAAAGGCAAAAAGATAGGACACCAGAAGATGAGCCCTTTAGGTCAGTAGGTGTCCGATATGCTACTGGGGAAGAGCAGAGAAACAGCTCCAGAAAAAATGAAGAGGTTGAGCCAAAGCAGAAACAACGCCTAGTTGTGGATGTGCCTGGTGGTGAAAGTAAAGACCAGTGATGTAAAGAACAATATTGCATAGGAACCTGGAATGTTAGGTCCATGAATCAAGGTAAATTGGACGTGGTCAAGCAGGAGACGGCAAGAGTGAGCATCAACATTTTAAAAATCAGTGAACTAAAGTGGACCAGAAGGGGTGAATTTAATTCATATGACCATTAAATCTCCTACTGTTGGCAAGAATCCCTTAGAAGAAATGGAATAGCCCTCATAGTCAGCCAAAGAGCCCAAAATGCAGAACTTGGGTGCAAGATCAAATGGATACAATGATCTTGGTTCATTTCCAAGCAAAGCATTCATCATCACAGTAATTCAAGTCTATGCCCCAACCACTAATGCTAAAGAAGCTGAAGTCTAAAGGTTCTATAAAAATCTACAAGACCATCTAGAACTAACACCAAAAAAGATGTCCTTTTCATCACAGGGAACTGCAATGCAAAAGTAGGAAGTAAAGAGATACCTAGAATATCAAGCAAGTTTGGCCTTGGAGTACAAAATGAAGCAGGGAACACACTGGTCATAGCAAACGCCACCTTCCAACAACACAAGAGATGACTCTACACATGGACATCACTAGATGGTCAATACCAACATCAGCTTGATTACGTTCTTTGCAGCCAAAGATGGAGAAGCTCTATATAGTCAGCAAAAAAGACTGGGAGCTGACTGTGGCTCAGATCATGAACTCCTTATTGCAAAATTCAGGCTTAAATTGAAGAAAGGAAGGAAAACCACTAGACCATTCAGGTATGACCTAAATCACATCCCTTATGATTTTACAGTGGAAGTGACAAACAGATTCAAGGGATTAGATCTGGTAGACAGAGTGCCCAAAGAACTACGGACAGAGGTTCATAACATTGTACAGGAGGCGGTAACCAAAATCATCCCAAAGCAAAAGAAATGCAAGAAAGAAAGTGGTTGTCTCATGAGGACTTACAAATAGGTGAGAAAAGAAGAGAAGCAAAAGGAAAAGGAAAAAGGAAAAGATATTCCCAATGGAATGCAGAGTTCCAGAGACTACCAAGGAGAGATAAGAAAGCCTTCCTAAGTGATCAATGCAAAGAAATAGAGGAAAATAATAGAATGGGAAAGACTAGAGATCTCTTCAAGAAAATCAGAGATACCAAGGAAATATTTCATGCAAAGATGGGCACAATAAAGGCTAGAAGTGGTATGGACCTAACAGAAGCAAAAGAGAGTAAGAAGAGGTGGCAAGAATACACATAAAAACTACACAAAAAAGGTCTTAACGACCTGGATAACTACAATGGTGTGGTCACTCACCTAGAGCCAGACATCCTGGAGTGTGAAGTCAAGTGGGTCTTAGGAAGCATTACTACAAACAAAGCTAGTGGAGGTGAAGGAATTCCAATTGAGCTACTTCAAATCCTAAAAGATGATGCTGTTAAAGCGCTGCAAGCAATATGCCAGCAAATTTGGAAAATTCAGCAGTGGCCAGATGACTGGAAGGTCAGTTTTCATTCCAATCCCAAAGAACAGCAATGCTAAAGAATTTTCAAACTACCGCACAATTGTACTCATTTCACATGCTAGCAAAGTAATGCTCAGAATCCTCCAAGCTAAGCTTCAAAACTATGTAAACTGAGAACTTCCAGATGTCCCAGCTAGATTTAGGAAACGCAGAGGAACCAGAGATCAAATTGCCAATATCTGCTGGATCACAGAAAAAACAAGGGAATTCCAGAAAAACATGTACTTCTGCTTCATTGACTACGCTAAAGTCTTTGACCACATGGATGGCAACAAACTGTGGAAAATTCTTAGAGATGGGAGAACCTGACCATCTTACCTGTCTCCTGTAAAACCTGTAAGCAGGTCAAGAAATAGTTAAAAACAGATATGAACAACAGACTGGTTCAAAATTGGGAAAGGAGTACATCAAGGCTGTACATTGTCACCCTGTGTATTTAACTTATATACAGAGTACATCATGCGAAATGCCTGGCTGGATGAAGTTCCAGCTGGAATCAAGACTGCCTAGAGAAATCAACAATCTCAGATATGCAGATGATACCACTCTAATGGCAGAAAATGAAGACGAACCAAACAGTCTCTTGATGAGAGTGAAAGAAGAGAGTGAAACAGCTGGCTTGAAACTGAACATTCAAAAACCTAAGATCATGGCATCCAGTCTCATCACTTCATGGAAAATAGATAAGGAAAAAGGGAAGCAGTGACAGATTTTATTTTCTTAGGCTCCAAAATCACTGCTGATGGTGACTGTAGCTATGAAATTAAAACACTTGCTCCTTGGAAGAAAAGTTATGACAAACATAAACAGAGCATTAAAAAACTGAGATATTACTTTGCTTCAAAAGTCATCATAGTCAAAGCTATGGTTTTTCCAGTAATCATGTACGGATATGAGAGTTGGACCATAAAGAAGGCTGAGTGCCAAAGAATTGATGTTTTCAAAATGTGGTGCTGAGAACCCCTTGGACCGCAAGGAAATCAAAGCAGTCAGTCCTAAAGGAAATCAACCAATCAATCAATATTCATTGGTAGGACTGCTGCTGAAGCTGAAGCTCCAATACTTCAATCTGCCTCCTGATGTGAAGAGCCGACTCATTGGAAAAGACCCTGATGCTCTGAAAGACTGAAGGCAAAAGAAGAGGGAGGCAGAGGATGAAATGGTTAGATAATATCACCAACTCAATGGACATGAATTTTAGCAAACTCTGGGAGATAGTGAGGGACAGGGAAGCCTGGTGTGCTGCAGTCCTTGGGGTTGCAAAGAGTTGGACATGACTTAGTGACTGATCGACAACGAACGACATTTGAAAATGTAGTCCCTCTTGAGTAAATATTTAAATTCAGGTATTTTGTTGTCAAGACTGACTGTCCAGTTTAATCCACTCCCTCTGGTTAAACTCTAAATCACCAGAAGGCTTCACTCTGGCTGTCACGGGGCCACAGAGGCATCTGGAGGACCGTCAGAGTCAGTTACAGGACCTGCAGTTCGGCTACCCCCAGCCTTGCCCCACCTTCCACGAGAGGGGGAAACCAGCCTTGCTGCCAGAGTGACCAGAGCCTCTCAGGAGATTTCTTCAGGGTCTGACCTGGCGGAATGGTGAGAAATAGACCAAGTGCCCCTCCCAGACCCTGGACCTCTGCTCTCCAGGAAGTCCCACTTCTCCTTCCTCCTCGGGGCCAGAGGGGAAGGGACTGGCACCCAGCCGGGCAGCTTCTCTGGTCCGCTGTCTCATTTCCTCCACTCCTGCCCAGAGTACACCAGGTCTCACCCTGTGCCTCACCTCGTGATTGATCTGGGGGTCTTTGTTCTCTGCGATCTTAAGGGGCTGGTGATGAGTAAAGGACAGCAAGCTTCACAGCTTCACCCTGCATCACAAGTACAGCCACCAAAAAAGGCTTCCTATGTACAGCTCCACGCCCCACACCCAAGTGCTCTGTAACACGCAAAGCCCCACCTGCCCGGGAGGGCATGTATTGCCTGGTTCCAGCCACTCCTGATTTCCTCCTGCCTTGTTTTGATAACATTTATCCTGGGGTGTTTGTCCTCTGCAGCGATGACAGGCAGGAAGCATCCGGATCCTGATTTATCGTCCTCTGCACAGACCCTGGAGTTGAAAGTCCAGCTTCAAAGCTTTGCTCTGTCACCTGTTTGCTGTGCGACCCCCGAGCAAGCCACTCAACCACCTGAAACAATGCCTTCTCCATGGAGAGGGTCGTATCATGAAAAGTAAAGAAGTCAGCAGACGTGAAGCACTTGAGGACCATTCCTGGCATACACTAGGTACTGGGCATAGTTGCTCAAAGAACAACACAAGGCTCTGAAGGTCGGGGCTGCTACGGAAAGTACAGAGCATTCAAATGATTCAACTAAATTGTTACTCATCTCCCAGCATCTCCTCTGCAGGCTGTCCCTGCATGCTTTAGAGGGGTGACATTAGCAGTGCTCAGCAAGAAGAGGGGCCCAGTGATCTCAGAAGACTGTCCCACTTGGGTCCTGGGATGTTGGCAGAACTGCTTTTCAGAAATTTGGCCGTGAAGTTTTTAATCGTTCAATCTTGGTTTTTCTGGCCCAGAGAACAGAGTTCCATGCCCTCAGACTTCTCCTGAGAGAAGTCCCTGGCCTTGACAAGGAAGGCTACTTCTTACCATAGGGTTTTCTTCATATACTAACATCTACTTCCTGTGACCAAAGGCAGGTCATCTGCATAAATCATGCAGGCTTGACAACTGCAGAGGGACAGCAGGGATACCTGAACAGAACTCTTTTGGTACCTCATTGTGGTTTTGATTTGCATTTCTCTAATAATGAGTGATGTTGAGCATCTTTTCATGTGTTTGTTAGCCGTCTGTATGTCTTCTTTGGAGAAGTGTCTGTTTAGTTCTTTGGCCCATTTTTTGATTGGGTCATTTATTTTTCTGGAATTGAGCTGCAGGAGTTGCTTGTATATTTTTGAGATTAATCCTTTGTCTGTTTCTTCATTTGCTATTATTTTCTCCCAATCTGAGGGCTGTCTTTTCACCTTACTTATAGTTTCCTTTGTAGTGCAAAAGCTTTTAAGTTTCATTAGGTCCCATTTGTTTAGTTTTGCTTTTATTTCCAATATTCTGGGAGGTGGGTCATAGAGGATCTTGCTTTGATTTATGTCGGAGAGTGTTTTGCCTATGTTCTCCTCTAGGAGTTTTATAGTTTCTGGTCTTACATTTAGATCTTTAATCCATTTTGAGTTTATTTTTGTGTATGGTGTTAGAAAGTGTTCTAGTTTCATTCTTTTACAAGTGGTTGACCAGTTTTCCCAGCACCACTTGTTAAAGAGGTTGTCTTTTTTCCATTGTATATCCTTGCCTCCTTTGTCAAAGATAAGGTGTCCATAGGTTCGTGGATTTATCTCTGGGCTTTCTATTCTGTTCCATTGATCTATATTTCTGTCTTTGTGCCAGTACCATACTGTCTTGATGACTGTGGCTTTGTAGTAGAGTCTGAAGTCAGGCAGGTTGATTCCTCCAGTTCCATTCTTCTTTCTCAAGATTACTTTGGCTATTCGAGGTTTTTTGTATTTCCATACAAATTGTGAAATTCTTTGGTCTAGTTCTGTGAAAAATACCGTTGGTAGCTTGATAGGGATTGCATTGAATCTATAGACTGCTTTGGGTAGAATAGCCATTTTGACAATATTAATTCTTCCAATCCATGAACACGGTATGTTTCTCCATCTGTTTGTGTCCTCTTTGATTTCTTTCATCAGTGTTTTATAGTTTTCTATGTATAGGTCCTTTGTTTCTTTAGGTAGATATACTCCTAAGTATTTTATTCTTTTTGTTGCAATGGTGAATGGTATTGTTTCCTTAATTTCTCTGTCTGTTTTTTCATTGTTAGTATATAGGAATGCAAGGGATTTCTGTGTGTTAATTTTATATCCTGCAACTTTACTATATTCATTGATTAGCTCTAGTAATTTTCTGGTAGAATCTTTAGGGTTTTCTATGTAGAGGATCATGTCATCTGCAAACAGTGAGAGTTTTACTTCTTCTTTTCCTATCTGGATTCCTTTTACTTCTTTTTCTGCTCTGATTGCTGTGGCCAGAACTTCCAACACTATGTTGAATAGTAGTGGTGAGAGTGGGCACCCTTGTCTTGTTCCTGATTTCAGGGGAAATGCCTTCAATTTTTCACCATTGAGGGTGATGCTTGCTGTGGGTTTGTCATATATAGCTTTTATTATGTTGAGGTATGTTCCTTCTATTCCTGCTTTTTGGAGAGTTTTAATCATAAATGAGTGTTGAATTTTGTCAAAGGCTTTCTCTGCATCTATTGAGATAATCATATGGTTTTTATCTTTCAATTTGTTAATGTGGTGTATTACATTGATTGATTTGCGGATATTAAAGAATCCTTGCATTCCTGGGATAAAGCCCACTTGGTCATGGTGTATGATTTTGTTAATATGTTGTTGGATTCTGTTTGCTAGAATTTTGTTAAGGATTTTTGCATCTATGTTCATCAGTGATATTGGCCTGTAGTTTTCTTTTTTTGTGGCATCTTTGTCTGGTTTTGGAATTAGGGTGATGGTGGCCTCATAGAATGAGTTTGGAAGCTTACCTTCTTCTGCAATTTTCTGGAAGAGTTTGAGTAAGATAGGTGTTAGCTCTTCTCTAAATTTTTGGTAGAATTCAGCTGTGAAGCCATCTGGTCCTGGGCTTTTGTTTGCTGGAAGATTTTTGATGACAGTTTCGATTTCCTTGCTTGTGATGGGTCTGTTAAGGTCTTCTATTTCTTCCTGGTTCAGTTTTGGAAAGTTATACTTTTCTAAGAATTTGTCCATTTCATCCAAGTTGTCCATTTTATTGGCATAGAGCTGCTGGTAGTAGTCTCTTATGATCCTTTGTATTTCAGTGTTGTCTGTTGTGATCTCTCCATTTTCATTTCTAATTTTGTTAATTTGGTTTTTCTCTCTTTGTTTCTTAATGAGTCTTGCTAATGGTTTGTCAATTTTGTTTATTTTTTCAAAAAACCAGCTTTTAGCTTTGTTGATATTTGCTATGGTCTCTTTAGTTTCTTTTGCATTTATTTCTGCCCTGATTTTTAAGATTTCTTTCCTTCTGCTAACTCTGGGGTTCTTCATTTCTTCCTTCTCTAATTGCTTTAGGTGTAGAGTTAGGTTATTTAATTGGTTTTTTTCCTGTTTCTTGATGTAAGCCTGTAATGCTATGAACCTTCCCCTTAGCACTGCTTTTACAGTGTCCCATAGGTTTTGGGTTGTTGTGTTTTCATTTTCATTCATTTCTATACATATTTTGATTTCTTTTTTGATTTCTTCTATGATTTGTTGGTTATTCAGAAGCGTGTTATTTAGCCTCCATATGTTTGAAGTTTTAACAATTTTTTCCCTGTAATTGAGATCTAATCTTACTGCACTGTGGTCAGAAAAGATGACTGGAATGATTTCAATTTTTTTGAATTTTCCAAGACCAGATTTATGGCCCAGGATGTGATCTATTCTGGAGAATGTTCCGTGTGCACTTGAGAAAAAGGTGAAGTTGATTGTTTTGGGGTGAAATGTCCTATAGATATCAATTAGGTCTAGCTGGTCCATTGTGTCATTTAAGGTTTGTGTTTCCTTGTTAATTTTCTGTTTAGTTGATCTATCCATAGTTGTGAGTGGGGTATTAAAGTCTCCCACTATTATTGTGTTACTATTAATTTCCTCTTTCATACTTGTTAGCGTTTGCCGTACATATTGCGGTGCTCCTATGTTGGGTGCATATATATTTATAATTGTTATATCTTCTTTTTTGATTGATCCTTTGATCATTATGTAGTGTCCTTCTTTGTCTCTTTTCACTTCCTTTATTTGAAAGTCTATTTTATCTGATATGAGTATTGCGACTCCTGCTTTCTTTTGGTCTCCGTTTGCATGAAATATTTTTTTCCAGCCCTTCACTTTTAGTCTGTATGTGTCTCTTGTTTTGAGGTGGGTCTCTTGTAGACAGCATATATAGGGGTCTTGTTTTTGTATCCATTCAGCCAATCTTTGTCTTTTGGTTGGGGCATTCAACCCATTTACATTTAGGGTAATTATTGATAGGTGTGGTCCCGTTGCCATTTACTTTGTTGTTTTGGGTTCACATTTATAAAACCTTTCTGCATTTCCTGTCTAGAGAAGATCCTTTAGCATTTGTTGAAGAGCTGGTTTGGTGGTGCTGAATTCTCTCAGCTTTTGCTTATCTGTAAAGCTTTTGAATTCTCCTTCATATCTGAATGAGATCCTTGCTGGATACAGTAATCTAGGTTGTAGGTTATTCTCTTTCATTACTTTCAGTACGTCCTGCCATTCCCTTCTGGCCTGGAGGGTTTCTATTGATAGATCAGCTGTTATCCTTATGGGAATCCCTTTGTGTGTTATTTGTTGTTTTTCCCTTGCTGCTTTTAATATTTGTTCTTTGTGTTTGATCTTTGTTAATTTGATTAATATGTGTCTTGCGGTGTTTCGCCTTGGGTTTATCCTGTTTGGGACTCTCTGGGTTTCTTGGATTTGGGTGGCTATTTCCTTCCCCATTTTAGGGAAGTTTTCAGCTATTATCTCCTCGAGTATTTTCTCATGGCCCTTCTTTTTGTCTTCTTCTTCTGGAACTCCTATGATTCGAATGTTGGGGCGTTTCACAGTGTCCCAGAGGTCCCTGAGGTTGTCCTCATTTCTTTTGATCCTTTTTTCTTTTTTCCTCTCTGCTTCATTTATTTCCACCATTTTATCTTCTACCTCACTTATCCTATCTTCTGCCTCCGTTATTCTACTCTTGGTTCCCTCCAAAGTGTTTTTGATCTCATTCATTGCATTATTCATTTGTAATTGACTCTTTTTTATTTCTTCTAGGTCTTTATTAAACAGTTCTTGAATCTTTTCAATCTTTGTTTCCAGGCTATTTATCTGTAACTCCATTTTGTTTTCAAGATTTTGGATCATTTTTATTATCATTATTCTAAATTCTTTTTCAGGTAGATTCCCTATCTCCTCCTCTTTTGTTTGACTTGGTGGGCATTTTTCATGTTCCTTTACCTGTTGGGTATTTCTTTGCCTTTTCATCTTGTTTAGATTGCTGTATCTGGAGTGGGCTTTCTGTATTCTGGAGGTCTGTGGTTCCTTTTTGTTGTGGAGGATTAACCCAGTGGGTGGGGTTAGACGATTGGCTTGTCAAGGTTTCCTGGTTAGGGAAGCTTGCATCAGTGTTCTGGTGCGTGGAACTTGATTTCTACTCTTTGTAGAGCAATGGAGTGCCCAGTAATGAGTTTTGAGATGGGTCTATGTGTTAGGTGTGACCTTGGGCAGCCTGTATGTTGATGTTCAGGGCTATGTTCCTGCGTTGCTGGAGAATTTGCGTGGTATGTCTTGCTCTGAAACTTATTGGCTCTTGTGTGGTGGTTGGTTTCAGTGTAGGTATGGAGGCTTTTGGACAGTCACTTATTACTTAAAGTTCCTTGTAGTCAGGAGTTTTCTGGTGTTCTCAGGTTTTGGGCTTAAGTCTCCTGCCTCTGGATTTCAGTTTTATTCTTCCTGTAGTCTCAGGACTTCTCCAACTATGCAGCCCTGATAAGAAAACTTCTAGGTTAATGGCTAAAAGATTCTCCCCCGTTAGGGACACCCAGAGAGGTTCACAGAGTCACATGAAGAAGAGGAGAGGGAGGAGGGAGATAGAGATGAACAGGAGGAGAAAAAGGGGGACTCAAGAGGAGAGAGACAGATCTACACAGCTGTCTGTTCCCAGAGTGTTCTCCGTAGCCCAGTCACCTACAAAGATTCACAGAATTGGATTGGGAAGAGAAGGGGAAAGGAGGAAATAGAGGCTGAACAGAACTCTTAATCTGTTTGAAGGGATCACAGTTCTGATATTGTGCTCAACATCACTAATTATCAGAGGAATGCAAATCAAAACAACAATGAGGTATTATCTCGTACAGGTCAGAATGGCCATCATCAAAAAGCATACAAACTATAAATGCTAGAGAGGGTGTGGAGAAAAGGGAGCCCTCCTACACTGTTGATGGGAATGTAAACTGGTACAATCATTGCAGAGAATAGTATGGAGGTTCTCTAAAAACCTAAAAATAGAGCTACCATATGACCCTGCAATCCTACTCCTGGGCATGTATGCCCAGAGAAAACCATAATTCGAAAAGATACATGCACTCCTATGTTCACTGCAGTACTATTTACAATAAAGAAATGAATAAAGACGATGTGGTGAAAATATATACAATGGGATATTAGTCACAAAAGAGAACAAAATAAGGTCATTTGCAGCAATATGGATGGATCTATAGGTTATCATACTAAACGAAGTCAGAGACAAATATATAATACCACTTCTATGTAGAATTTTAAAAATGATACCAGTTTACAAAACAGAACTTATTTACAAAATAGAAACCAACTCATAGATCTCAAAATCAAACTTACGGCTACCAAAGGGCAAACATGGAGGGAGCAATAGGAGATTGGTATTAACATATAACACACTACTATATATAAAAAAGATAATAAGGACCTACTATATATGAAAAGATAATAAGGACCTCCTGTATAGCACAGGCAACTCTACTCAACACTCTGTAATGGCCTATATGGCAAAAGAATCTTAAAAAGAGTGGATATATGTATACGTATAACTGGATTTTTACTATACCCCTGAAATGAACACAACACTGTAAGTCAACTATGCTCCAATAAAAATTTAAATAAAAAAAAAGCTGAACAGAAAAAGTGTTTTCTGTTCAGTGAGGTAGAGACCCCAGGATGGCCTGCCCAGGCCTGCACTACCAGAGCCACAACTAATAGGCTCTGGGCCAGTGAGCTGGGTCTAGTGGGACCTCAAGAGACTATTTTTAGAGTAGGGAAAGCGTGGAGAGAATGTGGTCATGAGCAGCCCTTGCAGGGAACGTACAGGCAGCTGAGCCCTCACTGGCTACAATGGTGAGTTTTCTCCAGACACTCCCTTGGTTGGGCCTATCTCCCAGTTCATTCTGCTGTTTGTGGTGGAAGCTTTGAGGGTACAGTGCTGGTCTTCACCCTGTCCTAAAAGGCAGCCCAGAGCATCTGCCCTCATGTCCTCGCTGCCTAGTAGAGAAGGTTCCTTGAATCCATTTGTAGCTGTCCAGCAGCTTCACCACCGCCTCCTAAACAGCTGCCCTGCTGCCCAGGTTTGCTCTCAGCTCCCCATTCTCGGTTTTGGCTCCAGTCTAGAGCCCTCATCCAGCTGTTTGCACTTGGAACTCCTGAATCTGAGTCTCTCTCCAGACATTCTGTGCTGGGTGTGCTGGGAAGCCATGCTAGTTTTGCTTCTTGGAATGCAACTCCGTGTTCCAGGTCATGGAAACACGGCCAGGCTGCCCTGAGTACAACTGCCGAAACTTCTCTTTATGCTCCTGTCTATGGAGGAAGGGGTGCAGAGGAGAAAACGTTCCAAAAACTCTTGTCTGTCTTCTGATAATTTACTAAGTGGTAGATCTTTCTTGCTGAAGAGAAAGCAGCCAAGGGTTTTTAATGTCAAGGTTCCACACTTGAAGAGCTGTCTAAGAAATACTGCTTCTAAGTGTAATGAAGCTGGATGAATCTCATGAAGTCTAATCAAGGGCATATGATAAAGCCTGAATAGGAATCAGAACAGTTAAGAACTAGTGAGAAAGTATCTCTGCTGTTCTTTGATGTTTATTCCTTTATGGATCTTTTAAAAATGCAGCACTTAGCAACACTTACCTCGAACAGTTGCTTTCCTTAGAGAAAAAGACATTAATCGAAAATTTTACAATTCTAATTTGAATTTCATATATTAAAGTGTATCTCTAAGGATTTATTCCAGTGATTATAGCCTTCTACATTAGAAATACCTAGAAAATATACTAAAAACACAAATATTGAAACACCATCCTCCTAAATTATAGACCCAGGGACTTGTTCTGGCAGCATATGTGGTGTTTGAGAACCACCAGTCTAGTAGCGCCTCTTGAATTTTAAAGTGCATATGAATCATCTGGTGAAGTTTAAAAAATACAGATTCTGACTCAGTCGGTCTGGAGTGTGGTCTAAGATTCAGTGATCCTAACAAGGTCCCAGTCTGAGGCCAATGCTGCTGGCCCACACGTCACACACTGACTAGAAGGCATGGACCACGGGGCCAGGTGCAACCATTTACCTGCTGGCTCGTTGTTGTTCTTTAGTTGCTAAGTTGTGTCTGACTCTCTGTGACCTCATGGACTGTAGCCCACCAGGATCCTCTGTCCATGAGATTTCCCAGGCAAGAATACTGGAGTGGGTTGCTATTTCCTCCTCCAGGGGATCTTCCCAACCTATGGATCAAACCCATATCTCTTCCAAGTCTCCTCCATTGCAGGCGGATTCTTTACTGCTGAGCCAACCAGGAAAGCCCCATCTGATGGAAGCTGGGCTGAAAATGGAGGCTAAGTACCTGAGAGAAAACAGTTTGACTCCTCAGGGCGAACTCCTGACACTAAGTCACAAAGTGATTAATGATGGATTTTACATACATCATCTGAGTAAGTCTGCACATACACTACACAAGATCAATATTATTATATATATATACATATAAATATATATATATATTTTTTTGGATGAGAAACCCAAGACCCAGAATGTCATACAGCTAGTCAGTGGTACACATATTGTTTCTCTACTACTATTTTAAATTACCACAAACTTAGAGACTTACAACACAAGTTTATTAACTTTTGGCTCTAGAGGTCAGAAGCCCCCAAATCAAAGCATTGGCAAGGCTGTAGTCATATTCCGGGGGTGTGAGGACAGGATCTATTTTCTTTCCTTTGCAGCTTCCGGAGGCCACCTGCATTCCTTGGTTCATGGTCCCTTCCTCCATCCTCAAAGCCAACAACTCTCTGACATTTTTCCTTTCTCTTCAAGTAGTGCTGGGAAATCTTCTCTGCTTTTAAGGACTTCTGTAATTAGACTGAGCTCCTCTGAATGATACAGGATGCTCTCCCACCCCAAAGTCTGTACCTTAATCAAATCTGCAGAGTCCTTTTCGCTATCCCAGTTTCTAGGGATTAGAGCACAGATATCTTTGGGGCCCATTTATTTTGCCTACCATGGTGTTGGGGGTGGGGGCGGTTCAGTAAAGCAGGAGCCTGGAGTCAAATTTGGATCTGATTCCAAGGTCCACACTTCTTCCCACACACAACTTAAAACAGCAGCTAAATTGAATGTCCTCATGGTTGTATTTTCCAGAGGCCAAATCAAGAATGGAGCCCAAGTTTAGTGCAGTTATAGGCACTCTGAATTCCATTATCATTTTAAATTGATCTAAATGGTGCTGGAGTGGACTTTGTTTATTGCAATTCATTCTGCATTCTCCTCAGACTCAGCAAAACACAGTCCTGCTATGCAAGAGCAGTGCCTTGGAATCTGCATGGACATCTCTAAGTGTGGTTCCCGGTTGCTATTTAATCTAACTAAAACATAAAATGGAAACCAAGGAACATATTTAAGATTTGACAATAAATTACTTATACTTTTAAGCAACAATTTGGAAGCAGGATTAGTAAACGAGCCCGGATCGTTCGATGGCCTTGCAGGGAGCCTCTGACTACTGAGGGGGGTGTCCAGCACATCACTCAGGCTCCCCGTCAATGCAGCAGCAAGGTGCTTCTGCAGACAGAGACTCAGCCCTTAACCCGAGGCAAACCTCCACCCACTCTTCTTTTTAGAGCAGCAGGTACATCCACAGAACTGGGGTTTTAGGCATAAGACACATTATCACTGGGACAAGGTGAACAGAGAAACAGTTAGTATGGGTTCTTCTAAACCCATCTATTAGGGGTTGAATTGTGTCCCCCCCAAAAAGAATTGTTGAGGGTCTAATCCCCAGCACCTCAGAATACAGCCTTATTTGGAAACGGGGTCACTGTAGATGGAGTTAGTTGAGATAACTGGTGTCCTCAGAAGAGGGAAGAGGCAGGTGGAGAAGGTGCCCATGTGACAAGAGGCGGAGACTGGAGTGCTGCATCTATAAGCAAAGGAAGGTGGAAGAGTCAGCGAATGCCAGAAGGTGGGGGAGGCAGGACGGATCCTCCCTTACAGGCTGCAGAAGGAAGCAGCCCTCCTGACACCTCAGTTTTGGACTTCTAGCCCCCAGAATTATGAGGGAGTACACTTCTGTTATTTTAAGTTGCCCAGTTTGTGGCAGTTTGTTACAGCAGCCCTAGGAAACTTGATACACCATCTTTTAGGGTGTTGGGACAAATTTTATTTCTCACTTTACAGAATGGACACATTTCTGAAAAGGTAAATGAAAATAGATCAAATAGTAATTAAAACATGACTTAAGCACTGGAGATGTAGTTCCAGAGAATGATTTTGACTACAAGAGGTTACTTAAACAACACCACAGAAATCTTGCTAAAATACTATTCACTACAATGCTGAATATTAGCACAATGGGCATTTCCTAGTCGAGTTTCAGAAAATTCTAAAATGATGTAATAGGAACTTCCCTGGTAATCCAGTGGTTAAGAATCCACCTCCCATTGTAGGGGACACGGGTTCAATCCCTGGCCATGAAACTTAAGATCCCCCATTCCGCTGGGCAAGTAAGCTGGGGTGCAACTAGAGACTATACACCGCAACAAGAGAAGCCAGCGCGTCTCAACCACTAACCTGCATGCTCCAGAGCCGTGATCCACAACGAGAAGCCTGCATGCCCCAGAGAAGACCTGGTGCACCACCCCCACCGAGGAGTTTAAATGACGTTATAGAGCATGGACACAGCTCGGCAGTGACAGTAACAGTCCAATGAGAACCTGCTCACTTGTAAAGCACCTACTATGCACCAGGCACTGTGCTGGGTGCTTTTCAGACATACTTGTCCAGATTATTACTTGTCCCTTTTGTAAAACAAACAAAAAACAAAAAAACCTTTTCCTTAGGGCTACAACCTTCTACACAGGGTAAAAGCAGGGGCATGACTAATATAACTGAACTCCCGGCCATGGTCCCACATTGACCCTTGTCATCACTGAAACTGCTCCTCCTTCAGTATCTCCGTCTCTCATTACCTCTGCCTGTCAGTCCTTCCAAGTCGCTTATCAACCACTCCTGCAACCACTGTTCTAATACCATTAGGACCTACAATCCACTGAACCTTCCATTTACCCTATCCTTTGCCTGCCCTGACCTTTATTTCCTTTTCAGTCCTCTTAGAATCCACTGTCCATCATCTGGCCCTAACTCCTGAATCCTCTTCCGGCAGCAGCATCCGCTGAAACCCAACTCTGCAGCTATAGGCGACAGCGCAGTGCTGCCGGAGTCACACACCGCTGTTCACGACAAACACATGTCACTGTTATAATAAGGAAACAAATATTTTTAAAAAGCAACTGACCATGTAATTTCCTTGAAAGGTTTTTGCATTTATCAGAGTTTCAAATTGCTATCTCTAAATCATTTCAGAAACAAAATTGCCAGTCCTTTGAGTTTTCCTTCTCCTAATGTTCATCCTACAGGTTACACAATGGAAGGCCATATGGAGAGGACACTGGATGATTTCAGCTCCACATATGAAGGGTTTGGAAGTTGTTACTATCGTCCTTATGGGAAAAAACTGGACAAACTGAAAAACAATGGCTTTTCTTGGACTCAGAGAACTGAGTTTGCAAGGCTGTCTCCCCAAAACGTAGAAAAAAGGTAAATTTAGACTTACAGCTAACATATGCTTACTTGGATCAGAAGTGCCACAGCCATAAACTGGAAGGATCACATCTGGGGACCACAGTCTCAGGGGAAGCCCTTACTTTGTTGAGTATTACTTACGGCTCTGGCAGGTAGAGGGGAAGGGTCATGCTTGTGAAATATGACCAGGGATTTCTCTATCACAGAGGACTACTCCCCAGGGAAAATAATTTACTAGGCCCTTGTCCTACAACCATGGGAGAAGGACATTCCTCTCAATCCAGCCCCTTCCAGCTTTCATGTCAGAGGGACGAGAGGGCCATCCAAGAGGAAACATGTGATGGTCACAGGCCAGAGACTCAAGCCCACTAAGAGACTTGAGATTTAATCCTAAGACCAGAAACAGTCCCCTCCCACACACTTTGCTACTTATCACACTAACAGGGCTCCAGTGAAATGGTGGACAGTCACTGAAAGAGCTACCAGACACAGGGTCTCTCTGAGACAAAGTACTTAGGGAAGCCCAAAGTCAAGAGGGGAAACAAAAACAAGACCCCTATCCTAGAACAATTTGAAATCTCTGGCACCAAGAACCAACATTAAACGCAGCCTAACTCCTGGCCAGATCAGCATACATGCTCACACTAGAAAACCATTTATCTCAATTTCTATCACTCAACATAGTACGTCCAGCTTTCAACCAAAAATTAAAAGGCATGCTAGAGGCAAGTGAAACAGACAGATCAAGATCTATGATCAAGCAGGAAATCAGAGCTCTCAGGCAAGCATCAGAATGAGACTCACATATATTGTATTTTTATCTACCTACCTATTTATTTATGGCTTTGCCATGCAGCACACAGGATCTTAGTTCCCTGACCTGTGATGGAAGCTGGGTCCCTGCCTTGAGAGTGTAGTCTTAACTACTGGCCTGCCAGGGAAGTCTCTTGTATATAATATAGATGTTAGAATTCTCAGGGCATTTAAAACAGCTACCATTGGTATGTCAAGGGCTCTAATGAAAAAGACAACATGCATGAACATATGAACATTATAAGCAGAGAGGTTGAAATTCTAAGAAAGAATCAAAAGTGAATGCCAGAAGCCAAAAATATTAATAAAAATTAACCGAAAACTGACAACTAGGCATATCATATTTAATCATCAGAAGAGCAAAGGCAAGGAGAAAAATCAAAAGTCAGAGGAGGACTATAGAAGATCATGGATAAGAACAACAGGGGACCGTTTTTCAAAACCTGTGAAAGCAAGAAGAAATACTAGCCTAGAATCCACTTTCAGCAAAAGTATCCTCCACAAGTGAAGAATAAAGAGTTTCTCAAGCAAGCAAAAACTGAGACAGCTCATCCTCAATAGGCCTGCCCTGCAAAGAAATGTTAAGAAGGTTAGAGTTAAGTTGCAATGGTTAGGAAAATTTTATGTCAGAAATTTAGATCCACATAAATAAAGGATGATTACTGGAGAAGAAATAAATGAAGGTAAAGTTAAACTTTTGTGTGTTTTTTTTTAAAATTCTTAATTGATCTGAAAAGTAACTGTTGAAAGTAACAATGTACTGAGCAGATGAGTGAAGAGTGAGAGCAAGTCACAAGGGCGGGAAGGAGAGCTGGGCTCGTTGCTACCAGGCCCCGGCACTACACATGAGTAGTGTTATTTGAAGGTGGACCTGGGTCAGTAAAAACGCAAGTTGTAAACCTAGGCAACCGTTAACATTTTATTTTTACTACTATTTTTTAATTAAAAAATTTTTTGTTTTTTTCTTTTAAATTTCTGCCACGAGGCATGAAGGATCTCAGTCACCCACCAAGGGATGGAACTCATGCCTCCTGCACTGAAGTGTGGAGTCTTAACCACTGGACTGCCAAGGAAGTCCCACCACTAACATTTTTTAAAAAGAAATATAATTGAAATTGGAAGAGATGCTAGGAACCCAAGGCTGCGGGCCCCACCTTTCCGGGCGCATTTCCTCACCTGTGAAATGGTAAGGTTAGGATAGATTCTCCAGAACAGATCCCCTCTCTCTGATTCCCATCCTGCTCTGAAATTCTTTAACTAGAAACATTAAAATAAAACAAACAAACAAACAAAAAAAAACACCTCCCTTCTTCCTTTACACATATCTATGAGGAGCCCTTTGAAAGGTATAAAAATAATCAATTCCCTTATGAATTACTGCAGTAAGTTGGGATTTCCATACTTCCATGGTATTAGCTGCCAAAGCAGGCTTATCTAGTAAGTTTAATAAAATACTGGATTTGCTCACACGGATCAGCACATCTCAACGCACTGTGAGTAAAGAATGCATCCGGCTGAAGGAAAGGTCATCTCATAGCATTGATTTCACTGCCAGAGACAGCACAAGACATGTGCACTGCAGTCCAAAAACAAAACGGAGCTGCGTTCCTCGGCTAACAGAACTCATGATTAGTTGGTGATTACCTCCAGAACTGTCAATAGACTTTCCTTTGCTGGCTGGTAGGCTATCGATACACTTCTGAGCTCAGTTTACATATTTATGAACTACAACTTCCCTGACAATCAACAAGTTTTGATCTTCTAGATTACTGCTTAAGTCGTGTTCAACTCTTTGCGACCCCATGGACTATACAGTCCACGGAATTCTCCAGGCCAGAATACGTGAGTGGGTAGCCTTTCCCTCCTCCAGGGAATCTTCCCAATGCAGGGATTGAACCCAGGTCTCCCGCATTGTGGGCGGATTCTTTAGCAGCTGAGCCACTAAGGAAGAAGAATACTGAAGTGGGCAGCCTCTTCCTTCTCCAGTGGATTTTCCCGATTCAGGAATTGAACCAGGGCCTCCTGCATTGCAGGTGGATTCTTTACCAGCTGAGCTACTAGGGAAGTCACTTAAGCTGCAAAATTCATTAAAAAAGAAAGGGGGGGAGCCCCTTTGGGGCTAGCCCAAATAGCTCTGTGTAGACACCTGCCTCTTCGGAAATGAGATACTGATCTTGCTTCAGGGCAGAGCTATGGGGGGAAAAAAAGCTCACTTGCAGGTCTGCTCACAGTTTATCTCCAGACCTTCCTGCTCTGTGTACTTAGTTGCCCAGTTCGACTCTTTGCCACCCTTTGGACTGCAGCCCGCCAGGTTCCTTTGTCCGTGGGATTCTCCAGGCAAGAACACTGGAGAATGTGTGCCTGCTTTAACCCCTTGCAATAAAAACCCCCCACCAGCAGACTTCCAGTCATAAGGCTAATTTCCTGATTTAAAACCATGTGCCAAGTGGCAGACAAATACAAGTGCTTTAAGCCTCACTAGACTCCTACCTGTTCTAACAGTTACTTGCATTCTATTTTTGCCCTACTGGGAAATTAAAGTGGCATGAAAATCAATGTTTCACTTTGAAGGGAAAAAGGGCTGGATGACCAGACATCGATCCATTCCTTCTTGGATTAGACAGTTCTTCAAAGCACACTTGGCTAAATAAATTCCAACAGGCCCAGACGAGCTGGATGCAGGCATTAATTGGAACAAGGAGAAAATCTTGCTTGTTAAAGATCTTTGGCTAATTGGAAACTCTCTACTTGTTTCAGTAAGAAAGGATTCTAGAGAAAATATAGTCAATGACTCTCAGTTCTGAATTTTATCCAAGTGCTTCAGACCAACAGAAGTCCCCTAGGCCAGGAGTTCAACTGCACAGAAGTAAAATCAGGGAAATTCAGACCAACAGCAAAGCCCTTTTCCAGAGTATTTGCCTCAATGGCTCAAAAGCTCAGCTTCAGACAGTTGCACAGGGCTGTCATGGCACATCAGGTTCTTTATACTAACCTGGATGTGCTGAGGACCGAATGCAGTTTCTTCTTAAGAGGAAAAAGTTAACTTTGAACTGCTGTTTCAGGTGTCATGGTTCTATGGAGATACCAAGATCAGAGTTTCACATATAAGCAATAATTATTTTTTCTCTTCCCATTTTGTCAGCTGATAAAGTACTGCTTTTCATCCTAAGCCACACTAAAAGAAAATGCTCTAAAGTGTGGCATGTTTCTGCCTTTTAAGCTCAGACCAAATACGATGATAAAGTATTTGTGAAGTGTTGAAAAAAGCATACTGTTGCATATTTGCCAACTTTTTACAAATCCAAAAACAAGAAAAGGCAGTGCTTACCTTTATTTCTTCATTTTTAGGTGGCATGTAAATTAAGGTTACATAGGTATTCACAAAGATTTACATATTTCTTAAAAACACAAGGGGGTAGGGGAGAAAGACAGAAGGAATGAGAAAGAGATGACACTTAGCTGATATGTGCTGGTAACAAAAAGGCAGCTTAGGACACTTGGGAAGGTTGATGAAACATACACCTGGTTCAATATACCTTTTCCATAGCTTAGTCATTGACTCATCCAGGTTAAGATAAAGCTGCAGAAGTTGCTGTAAATGAAAAGATAGGCTAGTAGAGGTTAAGAGTTTTAAGGTTAAAAAAAACAAAAACAAACACAAAAACCAAAAGCACCACTGGAATTTCTAGTGCTGGAAGGTCTTTGAAACACCATGGAGAGGCCTGGTGAGCACCACCTCATCCACTGCAGCGGCAACAGACACAGTCTGACACTCTGCAACCCCTGATGGACACCCCGGCAAGGACACGCTGGAGGGAGTGTCGCTGCCAAAAATGTTACCCTGAATCCAATTACCAGGAGACAATCAGAATACTGCAGACAGATAGAGATTCTACAAAATAGCTGTCTCAGACTCTTCAAAAGAGCCAATGATATGAAAAAAAGGACTACTGTACACTTAAAAACAAAAGCGCCAAAAGCACTGCGTAAATGTTCAGATCATAAAACAAGCATGATAAAAAAGATCCCTTTGGGGGCATTTGTGAAAACTGAAATACGAACTATTTGATATTACTGGATTAATTTCCTTAGGTATACAATGGAATATTAGTGGATGTGTAGAGAAATACCAGTCTTAGAGGTAACTGAGGCTGAAGTATCTAACTTACAAATGATTTAGCAAAAGCATATATACTCTCCATTTGTGTATGTGTCTATGTGTGGAGAGAGTAGATGGGTCAAAATGGAACAGTTTGATGAATCCAGATGAAGGGTATACTGATGTTTGCTATACTATGCATTCCAGGCTTCTGTAGGTTAACTTTTTTTTTTCTTCCTAAAGTTGGAGGAAGAAAATAGTATTTTTTGTGACATGCATCTCTTGTCTTCCCTTCATCAGCTCTTTAACAACTTTTAAATTTCTACTCATTTGGTATTTATAAGATATGAAGAAACAGAACAGAAGACTATTACCCTAACAAGGTAAACCTTATGTTTTAATTCACTGAGATAGGAATTAGTTGTGAGGCTACAGAATTCTAACAATTCCAAAATCTCACTGATGACTTATTTTATACATCAAATAGCTCTAAGTCTGGAATCAGAGATAAGCCCAATTCCAGTACAGAGCCATTTACTTTTAAATAACCTTATGGCACAATGCTATTTGAGAACAATTTTTTAAGGGATATCAAATAATAAAGTACCAACATCATTCTCTTTTGTGAAAGACCTCCTTCCTCTACACACGTGCCCACTGCTCCTGAACACACATTTCCATTAGAACCATGATTTTCACATATTATATTGGCACGTGTGTGTTCCTACTAGACTGTAAAACTTCATGAGGTAAGCAGCCTGTTCTAAACCCAGAATTTAGCATAGAAGTATGTTATAAAACAAGATCTCAACAAACAGTAGTTGAATAAAGGAAAAGGGAAAATAAAGATCTAAGGTGAAGATCTTTCAAGGGAATCTGAAAACATGAATATTTTAACATCTAATGATATGGCTTCTCCAACATGACTGGTAGGAGAAAGAGGAAGCAGGAGCCAGTTATAATAAAAACTCTAATAAAACGTTTACTGTTGGCCACATAGGCCTTTGTCAGAGGGCTGGGAGAAGTCTCTGGATAAAAAATAAATAGAAAAGGAGTACGTTTATGGAATAGAAATGATCATTACCTTATATTAGGAAGAGCAGTTCAACCCGAGGCTTGGCTGAGTTGTCTGTCCAAAACTTAAAACATTTGATATGAAGCTGCATTAATGAAGAGAATTCTGTAAATCAATAATTACATTTTAACTCTTAATTGAGCAGTTAAAGATTCAAGAATTTTTCTTTTTTTCTGAGCTTATTTTAAACATTGAGTTTAAAAAAATGAACCAAACTCTTTCCCCGAGGTATTTTTTACCTTTTTTGGCAAGGTGGCTATTTCAGTAACATTTGCCGTAACACTGTAATGAAATCTATCAGGAACTGGAAAGATGAGTATTTTACTGTAAGTGAAAAATGGGAGTATGTATGTGCATTTCTGAAAACATTAATGGGAATAGTGCCTCAAATGAAAATAATTAAATCAACAAGAGAAATTATTCTTCTTAGGCCAGTCCTGCAGACTGAGTCGTATTGATAAAGAAATATCATAGGAGGGAGGAGGCAAGATGGCAGAATAGAAGGACATGAGCTCACCCTATCTTACAGAAACACCAAAAGTACAACTAACTGCTGAAAAACCATATAAAGAAAAAAGTTGGAATCCACCAAAAAAGATAACCCTACATCCAAAGACAAAGAACGTTCTGAGCTCTACATCAGGCTTCCAAGCCTAGGAGTCTGGAAGCGGGAGGAGGATGCCCCAGAGAGTCTGACTCTGAAGGCCAGTAAGGTTTGATCCCAGGAAATCCACAGGACTGGGGTTGTGTATGTACTCGGACATTAAAAAGAGTGAAATAATGCCTTCTGCAGCAACATGGATGAACCTGGAGACTATCATACTAGTGAAGTAAGTTACACAGAAAGACAAATATCACATGATATTGCTTACATCTTTAAAAAATGATAAAATGAACTTACTTACAAAACAGAAACAGACTCAGACTTTTGGTTACCAGGGAGGAAGGGTGGGTTGGCGGGAAGGACAGACTCGGGAGCTTAGGACTAACACACTGCTATATATTTGAAACAGACAACCAAAAAGGACCTCCTGTGTTAGCACAGGGAATTCTGCTCAATACTCTGTAATAACCTAAATGGGAAAAGAATGTGATAAAGGTTGCACATGTGTAACTGAATCACTTTGCTGTACATTGTAAACTAACAGAACACTGCTAACCAACTTCACTCCAATATAAAATAAAATTAAAAAAGAAAAGAAACCTCATATTAAAGAAGTTCTGGTCATGAAACGAAAAGAGAAACTGAAACGGTAACTAGGATTTGCTACATGAAGGACTGCCGCCTACTAAGAGAGAGTCAACACCAGACTATGAAAGAAAACCTCTCTTCAAAATTCACTGGGCCATTCTTATGAACTCATTTTTTGTGAGGCAGGAAAAATAATCAAGCAAGTCAAAGGTGAGGTATCTTTGGAAAATTTAATTTGGACCATATTTTTCTTTCTTTAGCTGAAAACATCAAATATTTTCATACAGTTTGGGCTCCACGACTTACAAAGGGGCAGTGGGTTTCCTGCAGTTACATAGTGTACCCAACTTTCTATAGAAAGATCAGACATTCTCCAATCTTGCTTTTGAATATTTTCTTTAAAATGTTTCAAAGGTTCTTTACAGTCAATGGCAAGTAGAACAAAGTAAGGCTTTTTTTTTCTCCTTTTTCCCCGTTTTTGGTACTGCATGTAGGAGGAATAAGGAAGGAAGACTCGTCACATCAGTGCTGGTACCCTGGGGGACTGCTGCTAGGCCCCCCACGGGCACCCCTGCACTGAGGAGCCCAAGGCGGGTGAGTGCTCAACAGCCTGCCACAGCAGAGGGGAGCCTGTGGGCTGTTAGCTCCTCTCGGGGTCCGCAGGGCTCCTGGCCTCCAGGAGGAACAAAGGAACTAGGACCAAACCACGACCAGATGTCTCCCACCTGGCACTGCAGTGCCCCGGGGTCACTTCTGTGGGCCTTACAACGTGCATTTAAAGACTAAATGTAATTAGTGAAAATAACACAAGGAAAAAAAAAACTTCACTAACTCCCATATCAAATTACTAGAATGAAAATAAAAGCATCTGTCTGATAAAACATATCTTCTATTCAGTTGAAAGCAACTCCCCTGGCGAGACCGTCTCAGTAATGTGTATCTGCCACGACTTGTACACTTCTGCCTGGTGCACGCATTTCTTTAACTGCATCACCTGAACAGCGCTGTCACTTTTCAAACTTGTAGTCTCATTAGCTTAGAAAAGGGATAAGGCAGCCAAATTTAACTAATTTTGGTTGCAGTAAAACATTTCAGACATTAAACCTTCTTCTTCTCAAGTGTTAAGAGCACATGATTAAAAGGTAATAAACACTTTCTTCTCTTAACAGGAAACTAAGCAGCTATTGTTGTCAAATCTATCTCTAGTAAACACAGGGCCCCTCATAAATATAAAATTAAATTCTTTTGAGGAATAGGTTTGTGATTTTAGTTATGTAGGATTTACATTTATTCACTGAATTTTTGTAGTAAAAAAAGGCGTGGTCTTTGCGTCTCTTTGCTTCTTACACAAGGGATTTCTCCACTGTCCCAGCAGGCTTGCACACAGGGTGGCAGGCTGGCCTCCTCAGCCACGGCTCACACTCAGAAGCCCTGCAGAAACTCCTGCAGCTGGGTGACGATCTCGGTGTCCACCGTCTCCATGAGGGACTGGAAGCCTTGCTCTCCCAGCAGCTCCTGCTGGGCCTTGAGCTTCTCGTAGATGAACTGCTGCAGCGACACAGTGTGCACGGGGTCCTTCAGGGCCAGCTGTGGGACAGAGAGGAGCCACACTGCGTCACAGAGGCAAAACAAGGCCCTTTTACCTGTGAGTGACTCAATCCTTTGTTAATTCCTTTCACAGCATCTAAAGTGCCTCTGCCTCCCTTCTTGCACGGGACTCGAGCGCAGCCTCAGCGTGAAAGGGTTGCCAAAGAAAATTTCACTGAGTGAGTCTAACCTCAGTCCCCTGCACCTCCAAGCACAGTCGTCTGATTAGCCCAATTTCTCAACAGCTCATCCATGTAAAGAATCAAAACCTGGTGGAAAGTACCCTAAAAGGAACACAACGTGCCAAAGAGCATTTAAACAGCTTTAACATGATTGGCCAGGGTGTCTCATAGGAACAGCAGGGACTTTACTGCGGCAGCTTGGTGAGGCCCTCAGGACTGACAAAGGAGATGCTGCCTTGTCCCGGATCTCTGTGTTACTTACACACATGTATATTCTTCTGTTTAAAAAGAGAAAGAAAAATAATTAGTAAAAATAGATTTTAACAACCCAAATATGTACTCCTCCCCTATGGTTGAAGTATTTGAAAAACAAAAGAAATACAATTAAATTAAAAATAACCCATCCATCCACTTCCTAAAGATAACAATCATGACAGAAAACATTCTGGCCTCTTTGGCCTAGGGCATGCAGCTATGTACATATAAATACACAATTAATATTGCTGTTTGCACTTAAAATTATCACACAAAAAACTGTACTCTAATACATTTAAGGATTCTAAATATATTCATCTTTTTTTTTGTTATAGGCGTGTTGAAGTAATCAGTCTAGTTTAAATGAAATTTTTTTTTTACAATTTTAACTATAATTTTGCTAAATGATCTTTCATGAATAATGTTCCATGTTACTATGTATACAGCCTTCCCTTTACATTTCAGAGTATTTCTTGAGGATATCTATCACTATTTTAGAAGAATTACTAAAGTACATACGTAATTTTATGACCCTTGATACATACTATCAAGTTGTTTTTCCTATGGTTTGCACCAACTTAAAAGGTGTATGAATTTTCAGCTTGTGACACTGTTGGCACTGGTATCGTCAGCATACTGACGAAAAATTACACATCTTTGCTTTAAGCTGTATATTGCTCTCATTATCAGTAATGCTGAACATGCACAAGGCTTTAAGTAAAGCTTCTGGGTGAGAAATTCTCCTTCCTTTCTGAGGCTCAATTCTCTTCTATGCAGATAAAGTAGCTGAGTCAGATCTGCTGTTTGAGCCATTTAAGTAGATTTTTATATTATGACCACAAATAGAAAATGTAACCGAGAGGCAAAGACACAGGAGCCACGAATATGAAATTGAATCCCTTATGTGACCATTCCGGAATTACAAAGTAAATTCATGGCAGGGGTAATTTCAATACTCATTCTTCTGGAAAATGGGTAGGAGAAAGACACAGCAAGAATTGACAGGCCTGAAGATATCATTCTACAAAATGTACAGAAATTGAACATTTAAAGGTACATGCTCTCCTAAGCAACATGTAATAATGTTCAATATTATTTTAATGACCAGGAAATAGCCTCTTACGAAAGAGGGTGTGAACTTTGTTGAAATACTATGAATTATCTCTAACTAAAGCCATCTGCTACAATATGAGTGAAAAGAAACTGAGCTTCAAGCTGATGTTCAACAAGTCACTCCAATTACTGAAACAAAGCTTAACAGTCTGGTTTAAATGAGGTTTCAATTTGCTATATGACACTGGAAGCAGTTAGCTTATCACATCTCCACTTTAATTTCCAACAGACTAATAAAGAAAGAAAAGAAAACTCAGCAGTGGCCACAGGACTGGAAAAGGTCAGTTTTTATTCCAGTACCAAAGAATGCAATGCCAAAGAATGTTCAAACTACTGCACAATTGCACTTATTTCATATGTTAGCAAAGTAATGCTCAAAATTCTTCAAGCTAGGCTTCAACAGTATGTGTACCGATAACTTCCAGGTGTTCAAGTTGGATTCAGAAAAGGCTTAGGAACCAGAGATTGAATTGCCAACATCCATTGGATGATAGAAAAAGCAAGAGAATTCCAGAAAACATGTACTTCTGCTTCACTGACTACACTAAAGTCTTTGTCCATGTGGATGACAACATACTGTGGAAAATTCTTAAAGAGATGGGAATACCAGACCACCTTATACCTGTCTCCTGAGAAACTTGTATGCAGGTCAAGAAGCAACAGTTAGAACAGGACATGGACCAATAGACTGGTTCAAAATTGGGAAAGGGAAATGTCAAGGCTGTATATTCTCAACCTGCTTATTTAACTTCTATGCAGACTACATCATGAGAAATGCCAGGCTAGATGAAGCAGAAGCTGGAATCAAGATTGCCGGGAGAAATAGCAATAACCTCAGATACACAGATGATACCACCCTTATGGCAGAAAGTGAAGAGGAACTAAACAGCCTCTTGATGAAGGTGAAAAAAGAGAGTGAAAAACCTGGCTTAAAACTCAACATTCAAAAAACTAAGATAATGGCATCTCCGTTTGATGATGGGATCACCAGTCCCATCACTTCATGGCAAATAGATGGGGAAACAACAAAAACAGTGACAGACTTTATTTTCTTGGGCTTCAAAACCGCTGCAGATGGTGACTGCAGCCATGAAATTAAACGATGCTTGTTCCTTGGAAGAAAAGCTATGACAAACATACACAGCATATTAAAAAGCAGAAACATTACTTTGCCAACAAAGGTCTGTATAGTGAAAGCTATGGTTTTTCCAGTAGTCATGTATGGATCTGAGATTTGGACCTTAAAGAAGGCTGAGCATCAACGGATTGATGGTTTTGAACTGTGGTGTTGGAGAAGACTCTTGAGAGTCCCTTTGAATACAAGGAGATCAAACCAGTCAATCCTAAAGGAAATCAGTCCTGAATATTCACTGAAAGGACTGATGCTGAAGCTGAAGCTCCAATACTCTGGCCATCTGATGTGAAGAGCCGACTCATTAAAAAAGATCCTGATGCTGGGAAAGATTGAAGGCAGAAGGAAAGGGGGACGACAGAGGATAAGATGGTTGGATGGCATCACCTATTCAATGGACATGAGTTTGAGCACACTTTGGGAGATGGTGGAGGACAGGGAAGCCTGACGTGCTGCAGTCCATGGAGTCGCAAAGAGTCAAACACAACTGATGACTAAACAATAACAAAACCCCACCAGATGTGGCAGAACACCTCATCAGTATATTTTTAAAAGTGTATTTTAACAGTGATCAGTCATGAGAAGATTAAAAACATTTATCTGCTTTATAAGGACAGTTGTGGAAGGGAAGAAGGAATTAAAAAAAAAACAAACATACAGAATCTCTAACTGCACACCTTGCACGTGTCATGTGTGCTCGGTAATCATGTCCAACTCTTTGTGGCCCCGGAGGCTGCAGCTCACCAGGTTCTTCTGTCCTGGGATTTTCCAGGCAAGAATACTGGAGTGGGTTGCCATTTCCTCCTCCAGGGGATCTTCCTGACCCAACGATTGAACCCAAGTCTCCCACACAGCAGGTGGATTCTTTACCACTGAGCCACCTGGGGAAGCCCTAACTGTACACCTCAAAGGATCTTAAAAACAAAACAAAAAAAAACCCCACTATATTTCATTAAAAGAAAATACACATTAGCAAATAAATGTCTATTTTGGCCTGTGGTAGACATTCATTAATCATAGCTATTAATACCTTATTTTGAAGAATTAAAGCAGATTGACCAAATGATTGCCTAGAGAAGAATGATCACTGCACATGCACAAGAAAATTCAGACACTATTTTTTTGAAGGTAATAATGCCTATGCGTGTGTATGCTGAGTTGCTTCAGTAGTGTCTCCCTCTTTTTGACCCATGGACTGTAGCCCACCAGGCTCTTCTGTCCATGGGATTCTCCAGGCAAGAATACTAGAGGGGGTTGCCATGTCCTCCTCCATGGGATCTTCCCAACCTAGGATCGAACCTGCCTCTCCTGCATCCCAGGCAGATTCTTTACCATTAGAGTCACCTGGAAAGCCCAAAATGCCCGTAGTCACTAAAATTAAGAGACCCTGAAGTCACTAACAACGTTTTTAAAACTATTACTTTTATTTAAATAATGTCCACTTGACATAATTATTTGATTTAACGTGAAAATACACAGAATGCCTACCATGTTTACCAAGGGGCATGTTCTCAAGAAAACAATTAGTTTTCTAATGTAGTAAGTAAACTGTAACTAGGAAGATACTGGACATTAACATCAACAAACTATAAGGAGGCTCCAAAAGGTGGAGAGAAGGCAGACCAGGGAGCCTAGCATCCAAGGAACAACACAGTGTTGAGCGCTCTTTCTTCTTGCCTAATAAATCCCAGATTTGGGGCTGAAGAAGCCAGCAACTGGCAACACCCATGAGCACAGAAATCTCCAGCAAAATATCTACGAGATCTCTAGCCAAAGGACGAGGAATGGGACCACACAGCAAGACAAAAACACTGAGACACCTGCTCTACTTCAGACAAGCACCGCTGAGTAAACCGTGGCCCCCTCTCACTGTGCGATCACAAGGACGCCACCCTCTCCCGTGTGTGGGAGCCCTTGGGGACCTTGAACTCTCTCCTTTCTCACCTCAGGAGGTATCAGTGGAGGCTCTGTGAAGGGGAACATGGCCTTCTTCCCCTACCTGGCAGTAACAAAGTGGCACATCTACTTCTCCTGCCAGAGCAGGATCGGAAGAAACCAGTTAAAACAGAAGATATTTTTAAATAAGACTCAGAGTCTCACAACATAATACTAAAAGTGGCCAGTTTTCAGTAGAAATCACTTATAACGCCAACCAAAAGGAGAGGTCATGGCCAAGAGTGAAGTGCGTTTAATTATAAAAGGGTTCCAAATCTTGATTCATTAATTTCAATATTCTGGCTGTGAAGTTATAGTTTTACAAGATGTCCTCATCCAGTGGAAGATGGATCATCCTCCATCCATCCATCAGTGGACATCCAATGATGTCCTCATCACTGGAGGACATGAACAGTTAACAGTTTATAAACTAGAGAGATCATTAATCTGGCAACCTGAATGACCAAGAATACACTGGGAGGCAAGGAGTTAACTTCTAAAGATGAATGATCAAAATAGTTTGGCACATATATGCCCAATTTAAACAAAGTATTCATAGAAGAATCTTACAAAATCAAATTATTTATTCTTCTTTCCCAAACATATTCTAACAGGTGTGATTACCTTTGCTGAGGTGCACAAATTTGAGGAGATAAAAACCTGCTACAGGGAAAACAAAGGCAACAATATTGAGGTTCAACTGACAACATGGAAATATTGGGAGCAATGAGAAGAAACAGAAAACTATTAAACATCTGAACGAGACAAGATGCAATATGTGGTATTCTGGACTGAATCCTGCAACCAAGAGCATGAGCAGAAATCTGGTGAAATTTAAGTAAAGTATGGAGTTTAGTTAATAGTAATATACCAAAGTGGGTTTCTCAGCTTTGATAAATGTACAACGGTAATGTAAGATGTTGACTTGTAGGGAAAACTGGGTGAAGGGTGCATGAGAATACTCTGTACTATCTATCTTTGTTACTTTTCTGTAGACCTAAAACTATTTCAAACTAAAAAGATTATCTTTATGCCAGTACCATACCATTTTAATTACTGTGGCCTTGTAATATATTTTGAAATCAGGGCATGTGATGCCTCCAGCTTTGTTCTTTTTCAAGACTGTCTTGGCTGGCTATTCAAGATCTTTTAGGGTTCTATATGAATTTTAGAATTGTGTTTTTCATTTCTATAAAAACTGCCATTGACATTTTGATAGGAATTGCACCGAATCTGTAAATTGCTTCGGGTAGTACAGACCTCTTAACAATATTAAGCCTTCCAATCCATAAACATGGATATCTATTTGTTTTTAAATTCTTTTATGAATATTTTATAGTTTTTGGCATACAAGTCTTTCATTTCTTTAGTTAAGTTTATGCCTAAGTATTTTATACTTTTTGAGGCTATTGTAAATTTTTAATTTCTTGATTTTTTCTCTTAATTTCTAATTTTTTTCCTAAATTTCTTAATTTAGTTTTCTTAATTTCCTTTTTAGATAATTATTAGCATATAGAAAACACACTGAATTTCTGCACATTGATTCTGTATCCTGCAACTTTACTAAATTCATTTATTAGGTCTAGTATTTTTTTTAACAGTGTCTTCAAGGGTTTCTCTATATAAGATCACGTCATCTGTAAGTATGAACAGTTTTACTTCTATCATTTCAATTTGTATGCCTTTAATTTCTTTTTCTTTTTTTTTTTTTTGCTTAATTGCTCCAGCTAGGATTTCCAGAAATGAATAGAGAGATCAGAAATAAATCTACACATATATAGTTACCTACTCATCTTCAATAAGGGTGCCAAGAATGCACAGTGGGGAAAGGATAGCCTCTTCAACAAAGTGTGTTGGGAAACTGTATATCCATATCTAAAACCTTTACCTTATACCACACACAAAAGTCAACTCAAAATTAAAGGCTTAAACATAAGACCTCAAACTGCAAAATGCCTATAATACAGGGGAAAATCTGTACGACTCTGGCATTGGCAATGATTTCATGGATATGATACCAAGAAACACATGCAACAAAATAAAAAACACGGGGAACTATGTCCAACAAAACTTTAATTAAAAGTTATTTTAAAATACAGATTTAGACTAAAAAATACTCTCCTCTGTGGATATATGGTTTGGGGACAAACTGCTGTAGAAGCCTGAATTAGTTGACAAAAATGTTCATTATATACACAGAATGTCTAATCAGTAAGACTGGCAAGTTCATTTTCAAAATGACAAAAATTGACAAACTTAGTCACATCCAAAGCTGATTCTTCTCAAGCTAATGGCATCACTAGATGCCGCTAGACTACGGACTTCCAATTTCTTGGTTTTGTTCTTTCCCTAACCCCCATTCTTAACCCTAACCCCCATTCTTTCCCTTCAAGAAAGCACATGATAATTTAAGAAATATTTCCATTAAAATGGTTATAAGATTAGGAAACATAACATTTTTCAGTTATTAGCAGAAGATAACTAGCCAGAATTTCCTGACTCCAAGGTAATGCCTAAAAAATTAAATGTTAATAACCTGACTCACTTCAAAAGTACATTCACTGGACTTTAATAAGCAAGTAGTTCAATTCCCTGGTATTGAAATTATTACTCTAAGACAGAATGATTCTGGTTGAACTGTATAAAGGTCCTTCTGTTGGTTAAAAAAAAAAAAATAAGGTCCTTCTGTTGGTAATGATAGCTTTCTGATATAACAACAACTGACCCATAAGGTGTTTAGTCTCTAAAGTTGGTACAAGATTTTTAGCTCCTGTGGTGCTACTTGCCAAGATTCATGTATATTTCATGAGATTTTTATTCCTTAAAACTAAAAAACATTCCATTGCATTAATCTTCAGTTTCACCCAGCATGAATTTGGTAAAGCTGAATCTTTTATTTTCTTAGGTTATATGGCATATTGGGTCATTGTTCACTTTTCTCCATATACCTTATGATAATGTTTCAGAAATTATTCACAGTTAATTTTTTCATATAATATTTTGCTAAAGAGAAAAAGTTTCCTATCTTAGAGAAAAATACAGAAGATGTTTTCAAAGAACAATATACTTTCTATTAAATCTCAGAGATTATGTATAAACACACTGGCTATGCAATAGGACAAAAATCTTAAAAGGAAAATTTGCCTACAAGGTATTTAACCATGTAGCCTTTAGAAATTCTTTAGTTTTGATCCTTTGTTTAAAATTATCTTCTTTTTTTTACCTTTGATTGTTTTACTAAAAGGTAACTGAATTTCTAAAATATATCTAAATAATTTAAAATTTCTAAAATCTCTTAGGATATAAATTCTCCCTTTGTGGCTTAACAAAGAGTTTGAGGCCTGTAGATAAGGCCTGCAGATATCAACCAGAACCCACTTCATTAATGATGCTTGGCAGTGCAAATTTAGTCACTAATTACACCCAGTGTGAAGCCCAAATTCCAAGGGAGTCAACTGAGATTTTTACTTTATTTTATTTTTAAATTTATTTTTATTTTAATCACTGTTATGGTTGCTCCTTGAGGAATTTAGTTTACAGTTTTTATCTGATGAGCTTGTAAGTAAAGGAACTATCTTACACTGCTATGTCTAGAAAGAGTGGGATGGAGACTTGTTTTATTCTATTATACCTTTCCTTATAAAGTACATTAAATCTTTTGCAAAGTAAGTTTGAGAGGAATGCACAATTTAAACAATGAGCCAAGTATTTATTTCAAGTCCAGCTCTGAGGAACAGAACATCTGCTTATTTCATTATATCTGTCTTGGTATGGAATGTTCTCTATCAGAGCAATTAAATAGAAATCAAAATATTCTATTTATATTACTAAATTCCAACCACAAGCAAGGCATGTGCTAGGCACAGACTAGGCTCTTCACTCACAATAAAGAATCCTAGGAAACAAGGGAATCTTCAGCAATATAACCAAAAATTCTGAAAGAATGGTGGTCCAATGTGCTTGGCAGCACTGGGAACAGTCTGAGAAACTGTTTAAAATGCTGACGTCTAAGTCTTACTTCTAGAAATTCTGATTTAACTGGTTTCAGGCACCAGGGTATTTTTGAAAGCTCTCCAGGTGATTCTGATGTACATCTAAAAGTGAGAAACCCTGTTATAGAAAAATTTTGAGGATTAAGATCTCAGAAAGTGAAAGTGTTAGTCACTCAGTCACATCTGACTCTTTGCAACCCCATGGACCATGTCCTCTGTCCATGTAATTCTCCAGGCAAGGATAGTGGATGGAGTGGGTTGCCATTCCCTTTTCCAGGGGCTCTTCCTGACCCAGGGATTGAACCCAGGTCTCCCACATTGTGGCTTAGCGGTAAAGAATCTGATTGCAATGCAGGAGCTGCAGGAGACCTGGGTTCGATCCCTGAATTGGGAAGATCCCCTGCAAGAGGGCATGGAAACCCACTCCAGTATCCTTGTCTGGAAAATCCCATGGACAAAGGAGCCTGGAGGGCTACAGTCCACAGGGTCGCAAAGAGTCGGACACAACTGAAGTGACTTTTGGCAAGCAAGCAAGTTGCCATACTGCAGGCAGATTCTTAACCATCTGACACACCTAAGATCTCAAGTGAACCTAAAAAAAAAAACTTTGTATTTTTACATTCATTCAAATAAAAAGAATATATGTAACAGACTGAATAAAACATATGAAACAATTCCCATTTACTACCATCTATTTCTAGAAAATAGATGGTATCTAGAAAAATATTTCCTTTATTCTTTAGTTTCAGTGAAACATTTTTAAGTTCCTTTTGCTTACTGTATGCATAAGGAGCCAGTCAGTGTCCTTAATCTATTTCAAAAAGTTGGATTATCGTCTATCAAATTGTAAACCATTAATAATTTACAAAAATGACAGAGTATGAAGGCAATGAACACTTTCCAACCTGACCATTGCTGGTATAGCAAAACTGTTGGAGAATTTGCAGTATTTTAAGACTTGTTTCTGGGAAGGGAAATACTGTTCTATGGCTGTTTAACCTAAATTCACTGGGGTACTTGAGATGATATCATGCATGATTTAAATTGCATTGTGTGTTTATTTTAGTAGGCAGACTTGGCACAGAACAAAGGAATACACAGCATGCCTCCAGGACTGAGTTATCTGTGGAAGTCAAACGGAAAACTCAAAAAAACAGCAGCACTGTGATTAACAAAGATGGGACTCTACGACAAGGTTTTAGAAGAAAACAGCACAACTGAAGCATTTCAAAATATCTGTCCCACTATTACCTTTTAATATTGGAGTTTATTTAAATCTAGCCTACCAACATTTATTTCATTTCCATAAAAACAGACTAACCACAAGCAGAATATCTACAATACCCAATGGATTTAAGACCATAAATGAGCTTGTACCCGTCTCTGAGAATTACTCTCGTTTTATATTCAAGGAATAAATTCATCGTGAAATGGAACAAGTAGTTTCAGAAGCAATTCACCAACATCAAAGGCTAGATCTTTCCTGAAGAAAGGTCATCCAAATCGCCAGTAAATAGTTCATGTTAAGTGCTGACTTACGTGTTTAAAGAAATTTGCTACCACTAGCATCTAATTCAGTGAAAGGTTATTGAGTATCCATTTTGTACCATTCTACATATGTGTGTGTGCGCGCGTGTGTGCACTAAGTCACGTCATTCATGTCTGACTTTGCAACCCTATGGACTGCAGCCAGGCTCCCCTGTATGTAGTCAGGCTCCTCTGTCCATGGGGTTCTTCAGACAAAAGTGAGTAGCTGTGCCCTCCAGAGTATCTTCCTGACCCAGGGATTGAACCCCTATCTCTTAAGTCTCCTGCACTGGCAGGCAGATTCTTCACCACTAGCACTACCTGGGAAGCCCTCAACATATATAACCTGTATGTAAAATGTTTTGGGGGGGCAGGGTAACATGAAAATTAGTGGTGTAGTAAAATTTTTTATATTAAATAGTAAAAAGCTGCTGCATCATTTGTTCTTTGGAATGAGACAGCTACTGTGTGTATGTGTGATAAAAGAGAAGATAAAGAGAGAAGGTGGGGAGAGGTAAAGAGGGTGCCAGGAGAGACAATGAAGAGAAGATATATCTCTCAGTTACCCAGGTCAGAAGAAAGCTAGCTGGTGATATAGCATATCGAATAGCAACAGTATTCAGTGCGTGGAAGCAGTTAATTTGTAGTTAAATGAGTGGAGTAGGAAAACACTACCAAGTTCTCTTGGCAATTATAATACTGGAAGCCTCTTCCCCATTGTATGGCTAAATACAATCTCAAACCTTTTCTTGCCAAAAGTTTTCTGTGCTACTTTTTCTTTTATTAAGAAAAATTTTAAAAAGTCACCAGATGATAGAATTTCTTTTTAAATACATATACATCTGGTCTACAACAAAAAAATGAGAAAAGGATTTCTCATTAGAAACACTGACTTTATAACCAAACTTAGTTAGAACATATAGGTATTCTGTAAAATAACCAAGAAGTAACTTAAAAAAAAAAAATAATAATTGAGGTTTAAAACAAACCCAAAAAATGACAAAGTCAAAAGATTCCCTTTTATTTAGAGAAATTCTGACAGGGTACATTACCTTTTTTTTTTTTTGAGTGGAACACAATTTTGTTTTTAAAAGACAAAACCATCTATTACATCTACTTACAGTTTTTCAATTAAAAGAAAATCTATGTGGATTTTTGGTGCAGTGGGCCACATAAGTGGTAGTCTGTCAGGGAAGATAAAAGGACTAATGGATACACTTCTTGGTTAATAATTCTGGAGTTTGTGGAAATGTACAAAGGTTAAAAAATGTACAAAAGAAGACAGCCTATAGTTTAACAGTCACATTACATAATGCCATTTTCTTAAAGAAAAAAAATGAACATCTATAAAATTCAAATGTAAAGTATGCTAAGGAATTATGAGTCAAAGATCTACACAGAAAACTTTAGTTCAAAGGAAAGAGAAAAACAGTTATTAATAATAAAGCCTTCTTCCACATTTCACTGAAAATGTGGAGATCGTATTTGTGGAATTTAGGGTTTATACCCCAACTTACAAAAGTCAATTGGTATCTGAAGTTTCACGGCCTCCAGTATTTATGCAGTCACAGTATTATGCAGTCACAGTCACAAACACATAATTTATGAGTTAGCAAATTCATGATAGAGCATGGCTGTACAACAATCTTCTACAATACACATCTGACCAGGTCACTCTTTTGATGACAACTTTTTAATGCCTCCCTGTTCCTACCAAATAAAATCCAGATTCCCAGATATCCACAGCTACTGTAACAACCACAACTTACTATCTCTGCCTGTACAGATGAGAAGACCAGAAGAGTCTCACAGGGCTAAAATCCAGGTGTGTCGGCAGGGCTGCTTTCCTTTCTGAAGGTTTAGGTGAGAATCTGTCTGCTTGGCTTTTATTCTAGCAGCCTTCTCACTCCATCTTTAAAGCAACAGCAGATGGAGCCTTTTTGACACTGCATCATTCTGACCCTCTCCGCCTGCCTCCCTCTTCGCTTCTATGGACTCTAGTGATTACACTTGACCCACCTGAATAATCTCCTTTGTGATCAGCCAATTAGCAACCTGAGTTCCACTTTGCTGTGCAACAAAACATGGTCATGGAGGACACAACATATTCATAGCTCCAGGGACGAGGACATAGATGTCCCTGAAGGTGAAAGGGATTATTCTGCCTACCACACTTAGCATAGATTATACCAGGCCCTCTACAACCCAGCTTCTTTTGATACATAGTGCTGCTGCTGCTGCTAAGTCGCTTCAGTCGTGTCTGACTCTGTGCGACCCCATAGACGGCAGCCCACCAGGCTCCGCCGGCCCTGGGATTCTCCAGGTAAGAACACTGGAGTGGGTTGCCATTTCCTTCGCCAGTGCATGAAAGTGAAAAGTGAAACTGAAGTCGCTCAGTCGTGTCCGACTTCGCGACCCCATGGACTACAGCCCACCAGGCCCCTCCGTCCATGGAATTTTCCAGGCAAGAGTACTGGAGTGGGGTGCCATTGCCTTCTCTGATACACAGTAGGCACCTAAAAAATGTCTGAGTGACATTCCCCCCATGGCCCACTGTTCAGTGAAATAAGACAAAGAACTACTTCTCCTGAGTACCGCAGCATGTTTAGCAGCTTCATTGGCTCCTACCCACTGAACACCCACAGCACTTCTCTGGCCTTGTGACAACAGAAATGTCTTTCAGACAATGTTGTAAGTCCTGGGGTTGGGAACAACTATTAAACAAGAATCCATTGTTTGTATCTAAAATAATGCAAACATAATTCACACAATGACATAAAGCCATTTGACTAGGGTTAAGAAAGTCATCCGTTTCTTCATTTCTTCCAGCTCAGTAAGAAAGTGGTGGGAAAGAAGTTACCTCCAGTTTAAGTTAAAAGAAAGTTAAAAATAACACTTGGCTACTTTCTATAACAAAAGCTTCCTTCTTTTATATCTGTTTTAAAGTAATTTATTTCAAAGGGACAGTTTCAAAAAAAAATCAGACGACCTATTAATATGATCTTCACATACACTATCACATGTTAGATATTAAAAAAAAGCATAAAATTGTGAAAGCTGTTTTAAATCATTTCACTTTGCTGTGGTTTATGTAAAACTGAATTCGAGTAGCTAGGATACAATGAAATCCTATGAAATAATTAATTTGTTAATTCTTTAGTTAACAAATCTTCTTTCATCAGAAAGGATATTTTATTTGTATCCCTTTATACAGAATTAAATCATTTTAATTGTTTTAAATTAATACAAATGTACATGTTTTTTCTCATATTTTCTTCATTTGATTCTGAATCACAATAACACACCTTAGCTATTAATAAAACTATGTCTTTATTCATATCACACAGCGTGAGACAACAAAGAAGCAATTACTTTCAATGCACTGCTCAAAAGAATTAGCTGGAATATAATGTGAATGTACGTATGTATTAGATTTAACAAATAGTCTAAAAGGAAATAAATCTGCAATTCTTAGCATCAAAACAGCAGAAGCCTTATGCCTCTGACTTTCAAACAGTCCTGTTTTTGCTGTTTTCCAGTAACCACACCTCTTTCTCACTTTAGACTCAGATAATTAACAATTCTTTAATAAGTGTTCAGTTTATCTTAAAAATTATATTACGATGAATTTTCAAGTAAAATATCCTGAGAAATCATTAATGGGTATTAAAATACACTGTTAGGTTATAGTAATTAAAATAGGCAGGGATGTAGACTATAATATGGAGTTCTCAAATTCATGCAAGTCTGGCCATGTAGTACCTAGTAAAGGTAGCATTTCAAAATGGTAAAGAAGAGGTATGCTACGGATTAGTCTTGTGACAGAAGCCATATATGTAAGTGTGTATGTGTATAAATACATATATAAAGTTGATGCTCAATTCACTCTTACCAAAAAATTTCCAGTTAAAGATTTAAATGGAGTAAGCCCATTAAAAACATGAGAAATTATTTCTTGAGAGTGGGGGTAGCCATTCCAATCATGCCATAAAATGAGACACAACAAAAGAAGAGTTAAAAAAAAATGGTTAAAATTAACAAATCGCTAACAATTAAAAAGGTGAAAACAACTACCACTGAAAACAACACATGGTGATGATCTCTCAAACAGCCGTGCAGATCTGGTGCTCAGAAGACAATGCTAAAGCCTCACTAACAGCTGTAAGGGGGAGTCTGAGAATTGAAGCAGAGACCACTATTTGCAAAACTGTACCAGGACTTACAAACAGAAAAACTATCCTAAATCATGGTTTGCAAGACAAGCACTCTAAGCTCAAACTCTTTTAACACAGCTCATTGAGACCCATGTGCTCCAAGACAAGAAAACTGCTGACTGGTCTAATGGTAACTGTATGAACTTGTGTTAAAGCTAAGACCAATGACTGTCCCAGCAAAATGACTGGCTTACAAATTCTGACCAGTCTTTGACAAAACCATTCTATGACTAAACTTCAGCCCTCTAAGCCCTATAAAACTCTTTCTTGATTTGCTCACTGTGACACATCCCATGTTCCCCAATGTGTGCATTCTCCCTCATTTTAACAACCTAGTATGCCTAACTTTGGTTCCTAGTTTTAGACAGACAGACAGACTGACAAACAGATAGATGAATAAATGGAAACAAAGGTGAGAATTAAGGGCTGATTTCTTTAATCTATAGAGTTTGTTCAGTTTTCTGACGGTGGCTTAATGAACTACTCCAAACCATGAGGCATAAAACAACTGTTTTTTTAATGTTAATGGAGTCAGTGGATCTGGAATTCTTAAGAGTAGACAGAGGATGGATTGCCTCTGCTCCATGGTCTCTGGGGCTTCATTTGAGGAGACTTGAAGGCCAGAAGTGACTCAAGTCATCTTGGGAGTTGGAACCATCCGAAGAGTCACTCACTTATGTGTCTAGCAATTAATGCTTGTTGTTATCTGTGACTTCAGTTGGGGAAAATAAGACCTATGTTCTCCTTGTGGATGCTGGGGTTCCCTTACAGCATGGCAGCTGGGGTCCAAGAATAAGTGTTCCTGGCGAATAAAGTGGAATCTATACCTAATGATCTAGACTGAGAAGTCATAAAGCATCAGCAAGCCTGACCAGTTTCAACAAAAGGAAATACATGTATCCTTTTAAGGAGGAAGAATGTCAGAGTCACACTTTAAGAATAGCATGTGGAATGGGAGATATTATTATGACCATTCCTGGGAAACAATCTGTCACTCATATTTAAAACCAAAGGAAAAAAAAAAAACATAATTTCTAATAAAAAAATATAAACAAGTCATTCATCAGCCTCACTCATAATTAGAGAAAGTACATTAAACAACAAATTACTGCTTTCTAATTATCATATTGCCCAGGGTACAGGATATTCATATACCACCACTGGGCATACAAATTTAAATTGCTAGTTGTTTTCCTTGAAGCGATGTGCTTGCTTTCAAGAAAATGCCAAATACTCAAGTCTGAATAATCATTTTTATCTTTCAAATGCTCTTCCACATCCACATTCAAGTGGTATTCATGAACAAGGTTTAATTTGGCTCAAAACTCAATCAAAACGTAGTTTTTCTCAAGACCAGCCATTGTCAGAGGACATTACCATTTTGACAGAAAATATTGAAAAGATGTACACTCAAGAGTGGAGATTTAGGAAACTTAATAATTTGTATTGTGTCATCAAAAACACTCTAAATTGAAACTGGCTTTAAAAAACAAAAACTAAGACTATGGTGGTGGAGAATATGATGACTACTAGTATAGTCGTATAGTTAGCTGCCATTGACCTTATCAATGCTAAGTGCCAGCAGTTATACCCACCACTGGGCAACCCACTGGTTTTAGCACCACCAGTACAAATGTTCACACATGAAAAGGGAAAGAGTATCTCGGTATTATTATAAATGTTGCCTTGCAAAAGGGTATTCTGCATCAGACAAAGATTTCATGACTTTTAAATTAGTATAGGTTACTTTCATAATTTAAAAAAAAAAAAGTCTTCAAAATAGGAACTTCCTGATGTAGAACAATTCTTTGGAAAGGTTTCCTAAATTTCCCTTTCTTCAAAAGACAGGCTCCTTATAAAAACACAACTAGCACTACTGATAATTTATTGAGAAAAAGAAAGAAGCAGTAGAGAAATAAAGTAGGAAAAACCATCAAGAAGACAGTCTAAAGTTCACTGGAATGTTACCTAAGTACTCCTAAACTAGGCCATATTCTTCATCTAGAATATGAAGACTTTATTTGCATGGGGGTGTGGGGGTGTGCGTGCTCAGTTATGTCCGACTCTGTGTTACCCCAAGGACTATAGTCTGCCAGGCTCCTGTGTTCATGGGATTATCCAGGCAAGAATATCTGAGTGGGTTGCTATTTCCTCCTCCAGGGGATCTTCCCAACCTAGGGATCAAACCCATGTCTCTTGTATCTTCTCTATATACACTGAGTCAATACCAAATCGCCAAAGTTTCCCAGTGAAGAGTGGCAAATTACTGAACTCTTTCTAAGGTTTTTAGTAACAATTCAAGTTGTTCTTGTTCAGTCGCTCAGTCATGTCAGACTCTTTGCAAGTAAATAATGAATAATGAGGCTGCCTCATTAAAATTAAAAAACTCAATACAAATGAATTTTTTTTAATACTCAAGAACAATACTGATGTCAGCAGGCAATTAATCTCAAATCTTAACTAAAAACAAAAACTTAGAAGCATCATTTCATTTACTTCCAAGGGCATTTTCAATAGAATTGTCTTTTCCAGTGTCTTTTGATTACTATTATGTAGCCTACTGTGAAAGATCTTAACCTCTGGACCTCAGATACTTTTTGATTAACATTTTAGTTCCATCAAGGGAAAAACTACTATCTCAGGAGGATGTCTGGTTATCAATTTGTGATTTTATTACATCTCAGTTGGATTATTTCAAGTCATTATTTCCTATCCTCTTGGATTTTTTAATGTCACATGCAACTCTACAGTTTGTAAGAGCTGAATTAACCACTGCAATAGCGTATTTCAAGATTTGGGGTAAATTTAACATTGACTTTGAGCTCTCACTGGTTAAAGAAAGTTTTGTTCAATCCAACTTTGAAATACTTAGTATTTTTATATAGCTGGCCTTAGGTAAAGTTATGTGTCCTAGGACAGTTTTGGTTAATGTAATCTTAGCACAAGATAAGGATATATTAACAGCAGTATGCCAGTCAAATGTAAAAAACAAATGCAAAAGAAAAATAGTTCATTTTGAAGATGCTACTTTATTGCCATTGTGTGGAGGTATAGAGAGACAGTTGTGTAACTACTGAAATCAGACTGATTATATTCTTTGCAGCCGAAGATGGAAAAGCTCTATACAGTCAGCAAAAACAAGGTCAGGAGCTGACTGTGGATCTAATCATGAACTCCTTATTGCAAAATTTAGACTTAAATTGAAGAAAGTAGGGAAAAACACTATTTTGGGCCACTAATTAGGCCATACAGGTATGACCTAAATCAAATCCCTTATCATTTATACAGTGGAAGTGACAAATAGATTCAAGGGATTAGATCTGATAGACATATGATGCCTGAAGATATATGGACGGAAGTTCGTAACACTGTACAGGAGGCAGTGATCAAAACCATTCCTAAGAAAAAGAAATGCAAAAAGCAAAATGGTTGTCTGAGGAGGGCTTACAAACAGCTGAGAAAAGAAGAGAAGGGAAAGGCAAAGGAGAATAGGAAAGATACACCCATTTGAATGCAGAGTTTCCAAGAATAGCAAGGAAAGATAAGAAAGCCTTCCTAAGTAAACAATGCAAAGAAACACAGAAAAACAATAAAATGGGAAAGACTAGAGATCTCTTCAAGAAAATCTGAGATACCAAGGGGACATTTCGTGCAAAGATGGACTCAATAAAGGACAGAAATGGTATGGACCTAACAGAAGCAGAAGATATTAAGACGAGGTGGCAAGAATACACAAGAGAGAAAAGAGATCTTGTTGAATAAAGAAAAATCAGAAGACAGGATATCTTCCATTGTCATCAAAATAAAATTTCAAAAAGACTTCACAGGATTTCCATGGACAGAGGAGCCTGGCAGGCTGCAGTCTATGGGGTCACAAAGAGTTGGACACGACTGAGTGACCAACACTTACAAATTAAGTAGAGATTAAATAAAACAATTTTTGTTTTCAGTAGTAAAAAGTTATATCAAAAGATTATTTTAGTGGGACTTCCCTGGCAGTCAAGTGGTTAAGACTCCATGCTCCTAGTACCAGAGGCACGGGTTTGATCCCTAGACAGGTAATTAAGATTCTACATGCAGCATGGCACGGCCAAAAAAAAAAAAAAAAAGGATTATTTTAGTAATGTGAGAATAAGAGAAATGTTTTTTTTCTTTTATTACTTAAAAAATGCTGCACTGCTACTGGCTCGTTTATACCGTTCCCAATGACAAGTCTGCCATCATCCTTATCTCTTTCCTTCTCTATACAATGTGTCTTTAAAAAACACAGAAAGACAAGGAAATCTAGGTTAAAAGCTGGGAACATACATAAACACTAAGTCACTAAACTGTGTCCAACTCCACAATCCCATGGATTACAGCCCATCAGGGTCCTCTGTCCATGGGATTTCCCAAGCAAGAATACTGGAGTGGGTTGCCATTTCCCTTTTCAGAGGATCTTTCTGATCCAGGGATTGAACCCCACATTTCTTGCATTGGCAGGCAGACTCTTTACCACTAAGCCACCAGGAAAGCACAAAAGCTGGGAAAGTGACTGCAAAAACAAGGATGAATTATGGGGCTTCAGATAAATGGACAAAGCAGATTTGCCAGGAGAAAAGGAACAGTTAGTAAGGAAGAAGAAAAGGTTGTGATGAGAGAGAAATGTCAGAGTTCAGGATTTTGGATGAGATCAGTTCCAAGTTAAGATAAAGTCACGATGTAGCACAAGAAGTAAAGGTGAAAAATGAAACTGGGCATGTTGAGAAAAGGCAGAAACCTCCCAATTCATAACAGCATGCCATTTCTTGCAAGTTGAATATTAAAGAGTGTTTTCAGCAATTGTATGTTACCTCAACTACTGAATGTGATAGGGTAAGGATTTACAAAAGCAGTTTAAAAACCACAAATAACAAGATAATGAATTAATCTCACATTATCTGTAAAATAAAAATGCCTTTTTACCAGGCATTTCAAGGTGCTGTGCTGTGTTTAGTCACTCAGTTGTGTCCAACTCTTTACGACCCCATGGACTGCAGCCTGCCAGGCTCCTCTGTCCATGGAATTTTCCAGGCAAGAATACTGGAGTGGACTGCCATGCCCTCCTCCAGGGGATCTTCCCAACCCAGGAATCGAACCGGGGTCTCCTGCATTGCAGGCAGACTCTTTACCATCTGAGCTACCAGGGAATCCCAAGAATACTGGAATGGGTAGCCTATCCCTTCTCCAGGGGATCTTCCCGATCCAGGAATCGAACCAGAGTCTCCCGCATTGCAGGCAGATTCTTTACCAGCTGAGCTACCCAGGAAGCTACCCAATAAGGTACTGATATTTAATTAAGAAGAAGACAGTACCAAAATAGTGATAATCAAATACAACTCTGTCCCTATACTGGTTTTTGTTCTGTTGAGTTTCTCTAGAGGCAAATGGGGCAACCAAAAGAAGTATCCTAACGGTTCTCAGTGATCAGAATAGTTCAGGTAGGGTTTACACATCCCACAGCAAACCATCACTACAGTGCACCCAACTGATGTTATATTTGTACTAAAGATTTACAAAATAACATTGTGGAACTGAGAAGGGTAACCTTCCCTCCAACAATATATTCTGTACATGTAAGTAAAAGTCTGAGGAAAACTGCTAGATTTCATAGGTAGGCAAATAAGTTTTCAGGGAGAGTTGATGAGAGGAAGAAAGTTGAGGGGAGAGGGAGAAGAGGGTGAGAGGCAGAGGCAAAGGTGGAGGAAGAGGCAGTCTGTTCTCAGAAAGAAACACCAGCTACCTGTAGGCTATGATTTTCAGACAAATTCCATTCCCACAACACAGCACTTCTGTCCCTCCCTGAACCAGCAAAGCAGCAAAGTAGACAATACTCACTCAAAGGCAATATGCAAGGTGTGCTCAGGATTTATTATATTCACCATAAGACCTAGGATTTGGTCATAAATTTACCAAATAAGATGCAACACAACCTAACATAGCATCAATTTGCTTAGCTACATTATAGCAAAAGCAGAAGACATATGGATGATGCTTGGACAGAGCTTTATTTGTGCTACTGGTTCTACTAGCACGAGTGAGTGAGAAGTTAGCATCCTTTTAATAATGTTCAACTTATTTACACCTACCTCATTATCAATTAAAGTATCTATTAAGTATACATAAAACTAGATTATTTTTATAGAAACAGATTATTAAAATATTTCTAGTGCTTAAACTGAGAATATTTAACAGGAAAGAATGATCAAAACAGCTCTACTTACTGTATCAAATGTTATATTAACAACGCTTTCTTAGGTACCATAAGGTTGCCAGAAAGCATTAATATGCTCAAAACCTAAATTTGAGAAGTTTGAACTTTTAAGTGGCTTGTCTGTCACATTTCACAAAAAAGAAATTAGAAACAACTTAAAATGTTAATGTGTTAGCTAAATTCTTTATAGAAGAGAGATCATGAAACCACTGTCGTACTATATAAGCACACAGGACAGAGAGGAAATTTAGAAATAAATGAAATGCTTGAGCCACGTTCAATCTTCTCAGAATTAGTTTCCCCAAAACAGAAAGTACAGAGGGAGCTGGATTAAAAAAAAGCACATAATCAAAAGTCTGGAAAGCTTAATAGCTTTTCTGAATGGAAATTTCATCCTTATTTAAGATAAAATATAGAGAATCTTCATAAATTTATGGAAAATCATTTGGCACATTTGATATAACACTAATTATCTGTCTTTCTGAATTACAGTCACCACTGGTTTGCTCTACTAAAGCAGCTACTGAAATGAAGACACCACATTTTAGGGACCACTTTAAGACAACAATGACAGTAAATCAAACATTCAATTATGTAATCTTGGAATCAAGCAGCTACACTTTTTCTTCTGAGTAAATAAAAAATTCCGTTTTAAAATGAAAATAATCTTTGATGCTAGACTGGTTTTCTTTTGAATAGTAATTCATAATCATCTACCAGCAAATACTACCCTTTGAAATTACAACCAATATACATCTAGTTAGTTCTCAAAAAATTTCTAATGTTAAAAACTTCACAGTACAAGAAAGATGATATAATTATGGGAAAAAATACATACTTTATTCTTGTAACCTTGAAGATACACTGAAACTAATTTTGTTTGTTACTGAAAAGTTATTGAAAAATTAGCCCTGTATTCATAATTATATTTATTCAAGGCTAAAATACATAATCTCCACACTGATCATAAATGCTATGATATTAACAGCATAAGACTAAGCTTTAAGTCTAAGGCACGAGAAATCTTAAGAGATGACAATGTAAATCTACATCCAATAGCTACTGTGAAGACTAATTTCAAATAAAATCAGTTACTTTAAAAAATAAAAGTTGTTCTATAAATCAATAATACCTAAAATAAAACAGTAATGATAAAATAATGAGCTCTCAAATAAAATTTAGGATATAACAAAACTGAATCAAAAAACTTTAAGGGTTATTTCTAAAACTATGTTCTTATACTGCTCTTTGAGATAATATTTCATTTACATTAAAAATAAAGTTAGAATTGAAATCTCTACCCTATAATGTCATGAAGCACTCTATATGTAAAAAAAGATCTGAGCAGATCAATATGCAAAAAGTAGATCTAACCAGACTAAGCATGTTATTAAAGTATACAAAAAGCTGATGACTAAAAGGAACCAGGATACCTATCATTCATTTACAAGGACAGAATCTTATTAAGAAAAATGCAATCATGTTTTTCTATAACATCAATGATATATTCAAAGTTTAAAAAAGCAAGAGGAAAGATAAAGTATTATGTTATACCAAAAGGCTGTCATCATTCTAAATATAGAAAATACATTATTCATGTATTTAGGATACCACTTAGCAGTCTCATTTCACAGGAGAATTATTTCCAGAGGTACACTCACAACTGAAAACTTCACTGGGATTCTATATATTGGGGAAAGAAAGTAACAGTATTAAGAGCTAAAAAAAAACATACACACAAATAATTTTTTAGCTCATTGCCCTTGGAATTTGCTAATCCAATTTCCCCCTCATTTCTTAGAAGAGAAAACAGTTCTCAAGAGACAGTGTGACTTGCTCAAGGTCATAATTAGCAACACAAATAGGACCAGCATTCAGGTTTTACAAATTCTGAATATTGTCCTTTCTTCTACACTAGTGCTAGGGAGATGACACCTAGCATAAAAACAAAATAAAATGGATTAAACTCAAACGCAGTTTCAAAGAGGGCTGTCAGAACAGTGCAGTATCAGCTATACACTGAGGATGAAATTCTTTGAGGGTTAATGTGAGATAATTCAGGAGATGAATATCATGAGTAGACTAAAATAATGATACCCAACATTAACTATTAGGTGCTCAGCATTATCTCATGACCATTTTATATATTAATTTATTTATTCTACTTCAGAGGTAGATAGTGCTGGTGTTCTTAATTGCAAATGAGGATAGAAGGCACAATGAAGTTAATATTTGGTAAGGTCAGGAGACTAGAGCAGATTCCAAGAGAAAAAGGAGAAAAAATTTATTTACGTACCTATTTTATATTCATGTGTCAAAGTATTTACAAATTTATGCTTATAAATAACTCTTTTCTTATCAGATTCTTGTAGTAAGAGTTATGGTTTTCAAAACAATCTAGCAATTAATTTAAAGGCATTCTTATAAAGACTTATATTTCAAAAAACAATTCATTACAAGATCCATGAACTAACATGGAAAAAGGAAATGTTAATAAATCTCAAAACAGAAGAATGAGCATTACAATTGAAGTAAGGTTTGAGGGTCACATTGTTCTTATAAGTAAAGGAGTAAGTCTTCTGCTAAGACAAGAAACAATTATTTCAGACCAAGAGTTAAACTCAAGTTCCTGCACTAGGAATACAATTTATCTGTTTTAGAAGTACACCCAAAACTTCAAAATTAGTTATTTTACATTAATTCTGCAACAAGGGGTGGACTAATGGATGGACGGATGGATTGGTAGATGGAAGAACGGACCACCAGGTATCTTCAAACCTCCAGAATATACTGATGATCTATGGTTTTCCCAGATTTTAAAAGCTACTTTTGTAACTTACCATCTTTTTCCTCTTATCCTGTTCTGTGGGTGGTTCTTCATCTTCTGTTACTTTTGGTTCTTCAAGATGAGACATTAACATACAGCTGCAATAAAAAAAAAAAAATTTTAAATAAAAAGTCTATAACATACATTTTGCATTGAGCATTTTGCTTGAATATTTAGGTAATAAATCATAAGAAATTTATTTATAGGAAATTTTTGAACCATAAACCACAAAAGCAAGGTGTACCTTTTATAATCTTTCTAAAAATGATATGCCAAAGTCTTTGACTGTATGGATCACAATAAACTGTGGAAAATTCTGAAAGAGATGGGAATACCAGACCACATGACCTGCCTCTTGAGAAACCTGTATGCAGGTCAGGAAGCAACAGTTAGAACTGGACATGGAACTTCAGACTGGTACCAAATAGGGAAAGGAGTACGTTAAGGCTGTATATTGTCACCCTGCTTATTTAACTCATATGCAGAGTACATCATGAGAAACGCTGGGCTGGAAGAAGCACAAGCTGGAATCAAGATTGCCGGGAGAAATATCAATAAGCTCAGATATGCAGATGACACCACCCTTATGGCAGAAAGTGAAGAGGAACTAAAAAGTTTCTTGATGAAAGTGAAAGAAGAGAGTGAAAAAGTTGGCTTAAAGCTCAACATTCAGAAAACCAAGATCATGGCATCTGGTCCCATCACTTAATGGCAAATAGATGCGGAAACAGTGGAAATGGTGACTGACTTTATTTTTCTGGGCTCCAAAATCACCACAGACGGTGACTGCAGCCATGAAATTAAGAGACGCTTACTCCTTGGAAGGAAAGTTATGACCAACCTAGATGGCATATTAAAAAGCAGAGACATTACTTTGCCAACAAAGGTCCATCTAGTCAAGGCTATGGTTTTTGCAGTAGTCATGTATGGTTGTGAGAGTTGGACTATAAAGAAAGCTGAGCACCAAAGAATTGATGCTTTTGAACTGTGGTGTTGGAGAAGACTCTTGACAGTCCCTTGGACTGCAAGGAGATCCAACCAATCCATCCTAAAGGAGATCAGTCCTGGGTGTTCATTGGAAGGACTGATGTTGAAGCTGAAGCTCCAGTACCCTGGCCACCTGATGCAAAGAGCTGACTCATTGGAAAAGACCCTGATGCTGGGAAAGATTGAGGGCAGGAGGAGAAGGGGACGACAGAGGATGAGATGGTTGGATGGCATCACTGACTCGATGGACATGGGTTTGGGTGGACTCTGGGAGTTGGTGATGGACAGGGAGGCCTGGCATGCTGCGGTTCATGGGGTCGCAAAATGTCGGACACATGTGAGCGACTGAACTGAACTAAACTGAAAAATGATACTTAGAAACACTTAAAATTAAAATTAATACTTCTTCTTTTACCATTAATCTTCGTATGTCTAGATTATTATATGTTTCATAATAGTAACAATAATTTAAACAGTAACATCTTTAAAACACTATTAATTATGTAACAATCTACTTTGTGCTCCAAATGACATTACTATGCTATGAAGAACTTGTCCCTGATGGCACTGCAGGACAGTTACAGACCATTTTATTTTGATTATCTGCATCACTGCTCTTTACATTAGCAGAGATAAGATAGCTTCCTATTCAGTCAACACTGGTTCCAGCGAGACAAGATGAATACTATCTAGTGAATCAAGTTAAAAGAAGGAACTTTACTGTTCCTAATTTAGAACAGAATTCAGTAATTTATCAGAGTCATTAAGTTCTTAACCAATGAAAAACTGTGGCAAAGAAAGCTTGCTTTCTGTTATGTTTTGTAGCAAGTAGACATGAAGGGCATTTCTTGCCTTAGTTATAAATACCCTTCGATTCAGGGTTAAAGATAAGTGCTGAAACCAGAAACTTGATCACACTCACTCTTGTAGGGCATATGAATGTCCTTTTCTTCTTATCCCCCATCATTAAAAAATTAATTTTTTAAACAACTGTGTCTGACCCAGTCAGTCCACCTGATAGAATCAAATACTAAGAACCTTAAACTGGAAATCGGAAACCCTGAAAAACAGCAAGAACTCAATCTCTAACTCACTTCATGACTTTAGTCTTTTGGAGCTGCAATGCTTTTGTCCACCATGATGTACAGTTGACTCTTCAACAACACAAGTTTGAACTGCAGGGGTCCACTCATATCTGGATTTTTTTTCCTATAAAAAATACCATTGGGGACTTCCCTGGTGTCCAGTGATTGGGAATCTGCCTGCCAACGCAGGGGACACAGGTTCGATCCCTGATCCGGAAGGATCCTACATGCCGCAGAGCAACTAAGGCCATGCCCCACAACTGAAGCCGTACTCTAGGGCCCACAAGCTGCAACTACCGAGCCCACATGCTGCAACTACTGAAGCCCAGGCACTCAAGAGCCCACGCTCCACAGCAAGAGAAGCCACCACAATGAGAAGCCCACACACAGCCATGAAGAGTAGTCCCCCTCACTACAACTAACGAAAGCCTGCATGCGCCAATAAAGACCCAGCACAGCCAAAAATGATTAATTACAAAAATACTACAGTATCACACGATCCATGGTTGGTTGAATCCGAGGACATGGAACCAGATGAACTGTCGGTAAAGATGGCCAACTATAAGGTTTACTTGGGTTCCCACAGTCACAGAGGGTGGATGCCCCTAACCCCTCCATTGTTCAATGGTCAACCAGTTGGCCAAATAACTCTAGCACAAAGTTGGAAAATTATGATATTATCTCAACTCAAAAGGTATTTAATAAAGTGAAAAGTCTAGGAAAAGTTTTGATTCTATTTTGTATTAGAACTGAATAATAAGATAGAGTTCCTTCACATTAGCTCTCTGAAGTCTGCTGCAGACTTGAATTATAATCGTGATGAATCTGGATCTCCATGGAAATAAGTTTTATACTGTATCAAATTCTTTCACTACATTTCAAAATCTAACTTACTTGTACAGTGAAAAGCTCTCTGTTCTCCCTTCCCTAAAGATTTATTAATAATAAAGTATACTCTGGATATAAATATATATGTTTTTGTCAGAGGGTGGGATATTTGTACTTCACAATTCTGAAAACTGCATTCATTTGGGTCTCTGAAAGGTGGAAAGTGAAAAAAAATTTGAAAAGCCCAAAGCTGAAATTTTCTCCTGCAGGAGAATCCTCAAGTAAAAGTCAAAAATCTAATTCTGTTGACAAAGATTAAAGATAGGGAATCACATTTTACACAAAAAGCAAGGTGAAAATTAATAGAATTGTACTAAGCTAAAAGATGTGGACTGTGAGTACAATAAAAGTAATTGTAATAAAATTACAATAACAACAGCTTAAAATAGGGACAACTAACATGTAAGCATAGGCAGCCACGCCTCACCTTCTACACTCATTCACTAAATACTAAGGCACTCTAGCTGGCTAACTCAGAATCTTTCCCAACAATAAACTCCAACCAGCCAAACACAACCAACAGTATTAGCATGCAATATGAAATTATTATTTCTGGCTTAAAGGTACAACGTTTATTTAATCTATAGAAACCCACTTCTTAAGGAGATAAGAAAACTAGAACTGATGCTATTCCATTGGCCTCTGCAGTGGACACTTTGTTTGCCTGTATAATTGTCCTCCTTCCTAACAGAGCCCTGAACTTGTCAGTTATCCTCATGTTCCATGTACACCATAAGGTTCAGAAAAAGTTGATCTGAGCCTTAACGCCAGTGGCTCAGTAAGCAATCAAGGAAATCCTATTCCCCTGGTTGATGATGCTTTCAACATGAGTGTGTTTAAGAAATTCTAGCCAATTAGACATGGAAGGAAATCTGATGAAATGATTTCTAGAACAGTGCCCTATGAAGTTAAAATGACACGAGGAAAAAGATGACTACTTGGCTGGCACTGGCAGTGTCATGAACTGTAATGTCTAGAACTACTTTTTGACAATGAGGGTAAGTAGCCTGCATATGAAGTTAATGTGTTGAGGGGATGGAGTAGGAAGAGCTGGGTCTTTAAGGTACTGTGCGGTCACGAATAGCTAATCCGAGAGCCTCCCACTCGCATCCAGGTGTGTTAAGTCGCTTCAGCTGAGTCAGACTCTTTGTGATCCTATGGACCGACTCCTATGGAACCTGCCAGACTCCTCTGTCCATGGGATTCTCCAGTCATGAATGCTGGAGTGGGTTGCCATGACTACCTACAGGGGCTCTTCCCAACCCAGGGATCAAACCTACATCTCTTAGGTCTCCTGCATTGTGAGGTGGGTTCTTTACCACTAGCGCCACCTGAGAAACCCTCTCTCACCTGCAATTGTTTTTTTATTGTTAAAGTCAGCTGACTCAGGGGTTTCTCTTACTTGCAGCTGAAAATCCTTTTACAGTCCCTTATGTAAGTATCACAGAAGTATCTTATCAAAAATTCACTTCTTGATTCAGGGCAAGGAACAATCTCCCTCTCTTGATACACCTACTCCCTTCTACATGATAACAGGAACCAGGTAATTCCAAATGCTTCTCTTTGCCCTGGTAGGTAGTAAAGTCAAGGCTGTTTTACACCTGGATGGCATGTTTCTCCATTCAAGATTTCTTGTTTAAATTCCTTCAATCCCATATTAATAGTTTTCAGTCACAAAGAGCATGTGTTTTTCTTATTCACTGCCTCAAATCCTCTTATGACCACTAAATTGAACATATGCAACTAACTAAAAGTTGTATGTTAGTAGTACAGACAAAGTGCCATGAAGGAACAGAAAGTGAAAGTGTCAGTCGCTCCTGTTAGCCCTGTCTGAGTCTTTGTGACCCCAAGAACTATAGCTCGCCAGGTTCCTCTGTCCATGGGATTTCCCAGGCAATACTGGTGTGCATAGCCATGCCCTTCTCCAGACAATCTTCCCAACCCAGGGATCGAACCCAGGTTTCCTACACTGCAAGCAGATTCTTTACCATCCGAGCCACCAAGGAGCAGAAAAGGAAGCAATGAATTTTTACTGAGATTATGGAAAGGATCTAGAAGTAGGTATTTGCTACACAGGGCAATGCTGAGTGCATGACCTGCCAAGGAGAAGAAATGTTATGAGTCAAAGGAAATGGCATTCCTTTGGCATTCAATAAACTCATATAACAGTGCTACACATATTACAGTACTACACGATCTGTGCTTGGTTGAATCCACAGATACAGAATTTCAGACATAGGGGGTCAACTGTAAAGTCATATCTGGAGTTTCAACTGTGAAGCGGGTTGGTGCCCCAAATCCCTATCCGCCCTGTACAAGGATCAACTGAAATTTTAGTACTCTCTTTTGGAACTGGCCAAGAACCATGTGACCCTCTACTATCTTAGAGGTGCCAGTGATGCTTCAATCAGTCAAAAACAAATATAGGATGCTAATCCACTCCCCTTTTTCTCCATAACTTGCCTGAAGGGCAAGGGAACACTGTTAGTGGAAAAAAAAAAAAAACACATTCAAAATATTTTGAAAGATAAGATCAGGCGTATTCAGGGTGGTATGCCTAGTGCGATGGGGTAGGAGGTGGGAGGGGGGTTCAACAACATATGTATACCTGTGGCTGACTCATGTTGATGTATGTAGAAAACAACACAATATTGTAAAGCAATTATCCTTCAATTAAAAATAAATTAATTTAAAAATCTTAAAAAGGGAATTTATATGACAAAATACACTTGCAATATTTTTTAAAACCTAATGTCAAGACATAAAACGATTGACTAGACCAAAGAACCCCAATTCAAAATTTCACTATAAAAAAATTTAGCTTATCTCAAGATGAAACAATATTACAAGCAAAATAACAAAAAAGTTTTCTTTTATAAAGACAAAATTTAAAAGCTGCCATATGATGCTTATATGGTTATGATAAAGAAAAATAATGTAGAGTATAATTAATTACTGAAGTTCAAGTGCAATTAATTAAATGATACACCTACTCTTTATAAGTTCCCGTTTCAGGATCTTCGGTCATGACGTCATGTAGGCCCTCCACTGAGATGTTTATAATACCACAGAATTTATCCTGGATAACACTAGAATACAAGAAGAGCAAAACATGTTGAAATGGATTATTTCGACAGATAATTGCTTTTTTCCCTCCTAATTATCCTCTTGAACATGAAGATAAATTTTAGTGTGAAAGTATAAATGAAACTTTCAAAATATATTTCTTAAAGCAGAAATTGTACTTTGCATATTACATTAAAATTTTCTTTCACTAGATTACCAGTATGCTTAAATACTTACGTGGATAGATTAGATGGGAAAGAAATACTTTAACATTCTTTATTATAATAGTCTTACGTTAATGTTATAACTAAAAAGATAAAGGTACAAAATGTTGAAGCCATAGACTGTGAAAAAATATCTGTAAAACCAACATCTGATGAAGATCCTGGCTCTGAAAACTCAGACAACAAATAACTCAATTTAAAAACGGGGCAAAAATTTGAAGATACTTCCCCATGTAAGACATACAGATGGCATATGAGCACTTGAGAAAATGCTCAATATCATTCATTAGTCACCAAAGAAATGCAAATTAAAACTGTAATGAGATTTTAATAAAAAGTAAAATGATGAAGACTAACAATACCAAGTGCTGGCAAGAGTGAGAAACAACAGGGCCTCTCATAGAGTCCAATAAGAATACACATCCATTTTGGAAAGAACATTCACAATTTTTATAAAGTTAAATATTCCATACATGTAAGCAACCTCATTCCTAGGTATTTACCCAAGACCAAAAAAGTATTCTCAGAACTGTATGTGAATATTTATAGTAGCTTTATTCATAATCCCAAACTACAAATAAATGATCCGAATGTCCACCAACTAACAAATGGATAAACTGTGGGTCACTTGTCCAACAGAACAATCAGCAATAGAAGGAAACAAACTAGGGATACATGCAACAAGATGGAAAAAAAAAAATCTCAAAAAACATTATGCTAAGAAAAACAGATTTGAAAGGCTATATACTGCATGACTTCATTTATGTATGTGACTTTCTGGAAAGGCAAAATTACTTAATCAGTGGTTGTCAGGCAAAGGGACCACAAGGGAACTTTTGGGGTGATGGTTACATACTGTACCTTTTTTTTTTCTTCCATACTGTACCTTGAGTGAGGTACTGTTATATACTGTGTATATCTGTCAAAACTGTATGCTTATGAGGTTTTACTCTATGTGAACTATACCTTAATAAGCCTGACTTTAAAAAAGGAGAAGTATATAACCATCCACTGGTACACAAAATTATGCTATTTGAATTTTAAAATAATTTAAAATTTTAAATTATTCAACTCTTTTCTCCAGAGAACTCATAGTATCATTCCCGCATGGGACATATCATGTTTCTTAAACTGCATTAATAAACATAATTAAGTTTTAAAATATTCAGTAAAGTAGTTCCCAAAGTCAACACAGTTTGGGTAATGTTCCTGCCTTTGTAAAGTCAAAATCATTTGCCTGTACTCTCAAGTGTGATCAGATTTTAGAGAACTAAATCAACAGATCGGCAAAATAATAAAAAGTTGATATCATTGATACATTTTAATGTGTATATAAACAGCCTATTGAAATAGTATATATTTTTGATATCACTATATATCCTTCACCTAAGAACTAAAAAACCTCTCTCCACTCCGCCAGGCCACCCCTCTAGGTCATACAACTGATTCACACTGTTGTACACCAGAAGCTAACACAACTCTAAAGCAGTTATGGGCTTCCCAGGCGGTGCTAGTGGTAAAGAACCTGCCTTCTAGTGCAGGAGACGTAAGAAACGTGGGTTCAATCCCTGGGTCGGGAAGATCCCCTGGAGAAGGAAACAGCAACCCACTGCAGTATCTTTGCCTGGAGAATTCCATGGAGAGAGGATCCTGGCAGGCTACAGGCCATGGGGTCACAAAGAACCGGACACAACTGAAGTGACTTAGCATACAGCACAAAGCAGTTCCACTCAAATTTTAAAAAACTAATAAAGTGAAGAAAAAAAAAAAAAACTAAAAAAAAAAATCTCTAAAGAAACACACAGTCTGCCTTATGTGGTTCAGTGAGAAACATCTTAGAAAAAGGTATTGGAGCCAGTAGGCACATGAAAAGATGCTCAACACTGCTAATTACTAGAGAAATGCAGATCAAAACTACAAAGAGGTATCCCCTCATACCAGTCAGAACGGCCATCATCAAAAAGTGTACAAATAAGAAATGCTGGAGAGGATGTAGAAGAAAAGGAACCCTCCCACACTGTTGGTGGGAATGTAACTTGGTGCATCCACTATAGAGAACAGTGTGAATGTTTCCTAAAAGTTGGAAAATGGAGTTAACTCTATGATCCAGCAATCCCACTCTGGGCATAAATCCAGAAAAGATGAAAACTCTAATTCAAAAAAACACAAGCTCCACAAAGTTCAAAGCAACATAATTTACATTAGCCAAGACAAGGAAACAATTAAATATCCATCTGCAGATGAATGGATAAAGAAGATGAGGTTTATATACACGCATACACATATACACACATTGGGATACTACTCAGGCATAAAAAGGAATGAAATAATACCACTTGTAGCAACATGGATGGACTGAGAGATTATCTTATTAAGTGAAGTAAGCTAAACAGAGAAAGACAAATATTATATCACTTAATATGTGAAATCTAAAAAAATTATACAAAATAACTTATTTATGAAACAAATAGACTCAAAGACATAGGAAACAAACTTATGGATACCGAAGAGGGAAGGTGGGGTAGGATAAATAAGGAACTTGGGATTAAGAGATATATACTAGTATATACGAAGTAGATTATCAAGAAGGACCTACTGTATAGCATAGGAAACTATATTCAGTATCTTTTCAAAATCTACAATGGAGAAGAATCTGAAAAATACAACACACACACACACGCACACACTTGTGGGCTTCCCAGGTGGCTCAGTGGTAAAGAATCTGCCTGTTAATGCAGGAGACTCGGGTTCTATTTCTGGCTTGGGAAAATCCCTTGGAGAAGGAAACAACAACCCACTCCAGTATTACTGCCTGGAAAATCACATGGTCAGAGGAGCCTGATGGGCTGCAGTCCATGGGGGTCATAAAAAGAGTCAGACATAACTTGACCACTAAAACAACAATAAATCATACTGATCATTGCTGGAGCTACCAGCATGGGCACACGTTTCTGAGGAGAGGGTAAGAAGACATATCTTTGCCATAATTAGAAAATAACACAGTTCTACATAGTCAGATAGTGCAATTCAGATATGCACATTTATGGAATGAGCTGAAAACAGATTACGATAATCAAACTGCAACATGGACAAGATAAACTTTTGAATGCACATTTATTGCCAAAAGCAGTAACTTCACCCCTTTCTCATAAATGAGGAGACTGTTTAGCTGACACTGTTGGAATCAGAATAAAGCTTGAACAGTTCTGACAGAAATCTAATGGGTTTAGGAACCTGAAGTTTACAGAAAGCCAAAATGTAGAATTAGTGAATGACTGACAAAAAGAAGTGTCAAAATCTGCCAGAAGATGGGATAAGGATATTCCCAGAAGCAGACTGGACACAAGCCAGAGGATACAGGTCCAACCTCTACCCTGCCTGCACACAGCAGTCAGAAGAAAGACTTGTCCTGGCCCGTGGCTTACTCAGGCTTAGAGAAGTCAGTCAAGTGACCATCGGGATTCACTCCCTTTCTTCCCTCCCCTGCCTGCAGATGAATTTCTAGCTCTACCAAGAGAAGTTTGGACAGACGCCTGTCTTGTAGGGGTAAAGAACTGAGGTGAGGCAACCTCAGTCAGTCTGTCGTTTTTTTTTCACTAAAATGTGACCCATGTTGCACAGAAAAGGACACAAGAGGCAGAGATCTAGCTGGGGGAAAGTGAAAAGTGAAAGTGAAGTCGTTCTGTCGTGTCTGACTCTTTGCGACCCCATGTACCGCAGTCTACCAGGTTTCTCCGTCCATGGGATTTTCCAGGCATGAGTACCAGAGTGGGTTCATTTCCTTCTCCAGGGAATCTTCCCGACCCAGGGATCAAACCCTGGTCTCTCACATTGCAAGCAGACGCTTTACCCTCTGAGCCACCAGGGGAGGGGAGGGTTAATTCCAGTAGACAAAAGGAAACCATGCTCACTCTGGAGTATCTATTAGGTACCAGAGGGAGTGAGGCTTGGATTTCAAGAGGGAAAATGACTATGGTCCACAGTAGAAAGGTATGTAATTTGGCTTTGAATGAAAAGAGTTGATTCTAGAAAAGGAGAAGTACAGAAGAAAAAGATTCTGTGCAATATTTGTATGTGTGAGTGTGCTCAGTCGTGTCCCAGTCTTTGCGATCCCATGGACTGCAGCCTGCCAGGCTCCTCTGTCCATGGGATTTCCAGG